>NC_091238.1:20143348-20245848 GCF_040958095.1 Procambarus clarkii
AATGTTATATTTATGCTACTCGATGTTTCAATGTACAGCCTTTTATTTACATGAGATAATCTGCTTTGGATCAGTCTTATTCTTGGAATATAAAAATTATATTTGTTTCCTATATGCTATCCATCGATCCTGCTGCAGCTCTTTAAGAAGCGTTTGAGACCACTTTATTTTACCAAAATAAATGAGTATGATCCACCTGACCACTTGCGTATATTCCTCTTGGCAGCTTGAGATTTACATCTGTTGCTTGTGTCAGTATACACCAAGAGTATGAATCAGTATGGCTCACTTGGTTTCCTCGTGATTATTATTAGGAAGCCTTTTAGGTTTGTAATGCATCCCTCAGCCAATGGGACAACAAAGTATTTAGTTAATATACAGAGCACCATCCTCGGTACGTAATATTAAAGAATTACTGCAGTAATTCTGTTAAGGACAGTTAAGAGTATGTAATCTCTGTGAAGGCAACTTGTACTTGTTTTTTATGTGCAAATGTTTGTGAATAAACTTTACTAATTTTCGGCTTTTAATTTTTATGTGTAAATGTTCTTCTCTTCACATTCTCAGTTAAGGATATTTCTTTTCATTCTAGAAGTTATGTGTAATGTCTGATAACATTTCCGAATATTTTGTACAACTTAAATGTAAATAATTTTTGTATGATATTAAGTAAGGCATTTTACTGTTTAACATTTGGCTGGTGTTTTTCACAGTGGAGGACCTTGGGTCAAGAAGGCTTCAGCGGGAGAGAAGGGAAGTTCTGAACAAACGTTCCAGAAGCGACGACAACACCGCTAGAGCACCAAGAGACCACAGTAAAACACACAAGAAAACTAACAAGAACATACGTCACAACAGAAATGAAAAGAAAAAGGGAAAGAAAAGTCAAGAGAGCAAGAGGAATGGAAGAAAGAACATTGTGGGAGGTGGTAAGACAAGTGGAGGTGAGCGTCGTAGAACACGAGGTAGAAACCACAAACTCGGAGGAAAAGAAATGACACAGCGTCGCAGAGGACAAGGAAAAGTGGGACAACGTAAGCCAAGTATTAAACATCAACGGAGACAAAGCACAAATTAGCTAAACAAAAACATTGAGAAGAGCAAATATCGCAAAAACAAGTGAAAAAATACGAACAAATTAATGAAAAAGAAAACAAGCAACACACAAAAAGATAGAAGGAAAGAACGTAAATTAAATTCAGAGAGTAAAGGGAAACGTAAACAAATAAATGGTAAAGGTAAACAAATGCACAAAAACAAAGGAAAGGCAATGCGGCAAAGAAAACCAAATAAAGAGATGAAAAACAAACGAATGAATGAGAGTAAACGTCGCAAAATCCCAAAGAAAGTGAAGAAAAACACAGGGATTGAAGACAACAAACGTGGTACAAGACCAAAGAAAGTTAAGGGAATGAAAGGAAAAATACGAATGGAAAATACTAAAGATAAGAGAGAACGTAGTAAAAAGAAACAAATAAAAGGAAATGTGAATATCATGAAACAGAAAAGAAAATATGCCAAGAACAAGGCTAAAGGTAGAAGGAAGGATCAAGACAAGAGCACAGTGAACCTACGGAAGAAGATCCTGAGTGATGGCAGGAGGATAGGTATGTGAGTCTGGTTAAATAGATCCAACAGAGGGAGGGATAGTGACAGGCCGCAAGCCAAGAAATATATGCTTACTTACGGTGAGGTATGCACACATAAAACATATATAATAAACACAAACACTTGTTAACCTTTTATCAACAGTTCAGATCTTGAACAGCTTATGGTAGCTTCCCCTTAAATGTGAGCGTTCATTACCACACCCTCAACATGTTGTCATAACGCAAACTCTGGGTTTTCCCTCTGGTAGTAACATGCTATTTTGATACGGGCGTGTGTGCTTACTTCCCGAGATGGACCTTTATGTGCTCATGGGGCTGAGCTTCATCCTTCCGCCTTTTAACCTCTAATATCATTATATTTGTGTTCCCGGATATATTGGCTTAAGTCGTATCTACATCTGAGTCTGAGTTAAAAGTTTGCCTCCACTATTTCACTCCTCAATTTATTCCATTTGTTTAACTACTTTGATTAAAAAAGTTATTTATAGTTATTGTGGCTTATTCGGATACTTAGTTTGCAAATACCCTCCGGTTCATGGCACACCCATGTTAAGGAGGCTACCTATTAATTCCCAAGAGTGCTTTGTATTTCGTAATCATTCTATAATTCAATGACGCGCAATGTATTAAACAACTTCTATCCTGAAGCTTACGCCTCAGCTTCGACACAAGATTACTATAATTGGTGTGTTTGATAGGATTTATTCTCCATTCAAAAACAGTAACAATTAAGAATGAACCGACATATGCTGTTGACTTAATAATATAAACTTGAAAGGCCTCAAAAAGATAGGAAGAAGACAAAAACACAGGCATAGTGGAAGGTGTAGAATAACTATTATATACTGAGATTATACACTGACCGATGTTTTGTCTCCAGCTTCCAAGGACACTCTGGGAAGACCAACCTTGGGTGAAGGACATCGTTCTAGACAGAATGTGAAGTCATATGGACTTGTTGATGTCAAAAGAAGTAAGTATCTCCCTGTTTATATGTCCATTTTGCCTTGACAACGTTACTGTGACCTTGCAACGAGCATTACCATGACCACATTGTGACTGTGCTGTGTGTTACCATGACCACAGTGTGACTGTGTTGTGTGTTACCATGACCACATTGTGACTGTGTTGTGTGTTACCATGACCACATTGTGACTTTTGTGGGTTACCATGACTACATATATGAGCATATAGTTACTATGTCTAGTAACTATTTGGTTATGGGGTTTCCTAAACCATATATTGATTATGCTGTGTTACCATGACCACATTGTGACTGTATTCAGTGTTACCATGACCACATAGTGATTATGCTCATAGGTACCATTGGTATTGGTGATTATGCTCGGTTACCTTGACATTGTGATTATACTCGGTTACCAGGACCACATAGTGATTATGCTGAGTTACAATGACCACATAGTGATTATGATGAGTTACCATGACCACATGGTGATAATGTCCGTTGGTATAGTGATCCATGTGGTTACTATATCCAGTGTTACCATGAGTAATTGAAGCAACAATCAGAAACAATGTTGAGTAGCCTCGATGTTAAAAAAATAATGATTAACCAATTATACTTTATCTGATTTTAACCACAGGAAAATACACGTGATATTGAGAACACGAGTATACTGATGTTACATGTAAAAACTCAACATATATATAGGAGTGACTCTATTTCACCCCGTCACTCATATTATGGTGAATGAACACTAAAAAGTTGCGACCACCGAGCTACAAGACCAAGGTGAAGAGAGCAATAGTTTCCTTACAAGACAGGTATATTCGCTCTGGATCAAGGAAAAGCCACCAAGCAGCTGCATGTTCACTGCCAAATTCCCTTGAACGTCCATGAATGGGTCAAGCTCGCAAATAAAGATCACTTTAAGTGTACATTGGTCTTATAGTCACTGGTGCTGTCAATGGTGAAGTGGTATTGATACTGTGTACGTTAGTGGGTTGACTCCTGGATATGTAGGTACGAGTCTTGGTCGGGTTATAGAGTTCTTAAGTGATTTATTGCATGGGGACTATTTAAGCTTTCTTTCATATTTTTAGGCTCAGATCAATCTGTGTACGCACTGGGATTTGATTAATATCCGTGCCCAAATTGAACCACGTTTGGATTGATAGATCTTGGAACCGAGGATTGATAGATCTTGGAACTCAGATAGTGAGCTGCACGTCCAACTAATCTTTATAGACAACTGCTGGTGTGGTTATAGATCTCTGCATGCAAAGGGGAGAGCCATGGTAATGCAGGTTCGAACCCAGGTCGAATCACAGGGTACAACAGGGATCTCCGACTGGGTACCAAACAACCTTTCTTTCATATAAGTCTTCATTATACCTAATAGGCCAAATTGCCTATCCAGCCGAGTTTTCCGGTCTTTTTTTTATTAAATCATAACCACGAATCTTCTCAATATTTCTTACGTTTTTCTTCACTGTCGAGGGAAGTTAAAAATTTAACACTCCTAAGATAATTTTAACACCATCGGGAGGGTGGATTCTGTGGCGGATATAGTCCCGACTTGCAACCTCTTTTATACGATCAGCGTTGTGTAGAGGTAGAGTACTTGTTATTTCAGGGTGCACGAACATTCTTGCTATCAAAGGTTCGAGGCAGTTTACAGGAGAGTGAGTTCCTTTGTGAGTTTAACTTGTGAGTTTGAGTTGTGAGTTTAAACAAGTTACCGTGCATATATGAGTCTCGTGTTCTCTCTGGTAATGTGAAGGTTCGATGAAAATTAACTCGGTTCTCTTAGCCATGACAAGTCTCGTCGGGAAGTTGGATTCTGTCGCGGATATAGTCCCGAGTTTCAACTTCTTTTGTACGATCTGCGTGGTGTAGAGGTAGAGTACTTGTTATGTCAGGGTGCGCGACAACTCTGGCTTTCCAAGGTTCGAGGCAGTTCACAGGAGAGTGAGTTCCTTTGTACATTTGACTTGTGAGTTTAAGCAAGTTACCGTGCATATATGAAGCTCGTGTTCTCTCTGGTAATGTGAAGGTTCGATGAAAAAAATCTCTGATATCTTAGCCATGGCTTGTGTCGTCGGGAGGATGGATTCTGTCGCGGATATTGTCCAGACTTTCAACCTCTTTTGTATGATCTGCGTGGTGTAGAGGTAGAATACCTGTTATGTCAGGGTGCGCGACAACTCTGGCTGTCCAAGGTCCGAGGCAATTCACAGGAGAGTGAGTTCCTTTGTACATTTGACTTTTGAGTTTAAGTATATATATATATATATATATATATATATATATATATATATATATATATATATATATATATATATATACATATATATATATATATATATATATATATATATATATATATATATATATATATATATATATATATATACATATATATATATATATATATATATATATATATATATATATATATATATATATATATATATATATATATATATATATATATATATGTCGCACCTAGTAGCCAGAACGCACTTCTCAGCCTACTATGCAAGGCCCGATTTGCCTAATAGGCCAAGTTTTCCTGAATTAATATATTTTCTCTAGTTTTTTTCTTATGAAATGATAAAGCTACCCATTTCATTATGTATGAGGTCAATTTTTTTTTATTGGAGTTAAAATTAACGCAGATATATGACCGAACCTAACCAACCCTACCTAACCTAATCTAACCTATCTTTATAGGTTAAGTTAGGTAGCCGAAAAAGTTAGGTTAGGTTAGGTTAGGTAGGTTAGGTTGTCGAAAAACAATTATTTCATGAAAACTTGGCTTATTAGGCAAATTGAGCCTTGCATAGTAGGCCAAAAAGTGCATTCTGGCTACTAGGTACGACATTGTCATTGACATTGTCATATATATGACAATGTCAGACCACGGAGGAAAAATGAAACAGGAAATTTCCTTAAGTACTTTCGTATATTAAATACATCTTCAGAAGGTTGACCTTCTGAAGATGTATTTAATATACGAAAGTACTTAAGGAAATTTCCTGTTTCATTTTTCCTCCGTGGTCTGACATTGTCACATTCTTAATCACGTGTTTATTTTCGTGATATACACACACACACACACATATATATATATATATATATATATATATATATATATATATATATATATATATATATATATATATATATATATATACAACTTTAGAACACTTTCCCACCAGGAGACTCGAACCCTCGCCAGCACAGAAGCCTTCCAGCAACTGGCATAACAGGTACGCCTTAACCCGCTCCACCACCTGCTCAGACCCTTAAAAGAGATGGTAATTTCGGAGTATTTATATATTCCAAAGATCACCACCTCCCAAGAGCACTAGAGCAAGTGAGGGGTCATTCATACGTTTATTTCATGGCAGGGGCTAGCTGGAGGTGGCAGGAGGGACACCCCTCCTGCCACCACCCGTGTGCACCCCTGCCGCCACCACCCCTGTCATCCCTCCCACGCCGGCCGCCTGGGGGATGGAGGGGACTCCACCAACTAACCAGGAACCCCTCAGCCAAGAACAGGGTCCTGGGAACAGTGCACCCAGACGTGCAACCAGAGGACCCAGACTCAGAGGAACGTGTCGGGTGTGTGACGAATCCCACAGCCTTAGAAATGATGGAACCCTACGTCAACACAACGGCTGTGAGGGTTCATGGACGGAACCTGTAGAGAGAGAAGGCCCACAGGTCCCCCCGGCACCCCCACACATCCCAGCAAACTTCATGTCATCAGATGACCTCCTGGGGGCCATCAAAGCATCCACCACCAGAACTCTTCCCCACATTCCTAAAGCAGCGTGCCCATTTGCAGCAGGGAAATATACAGACCTTTTAAGGAAAGTAAATGAACGGTCTGAAAATCTTAATGCTGCAGTCACCATCAAAGCATGACATAATTTGCTCCTGTTTGGCAATATTTGCTTAGGCGTACCTGCAAGAGGAGGCATGTCACTAGCCTCATCAGTCACTAGGGCAATAAATAATTTCCCCAGAGCTGACAACTTGATCCCCATCCCTCCTCAACGCAAAAACCGTCGTGGCAGACCCAAGAGTTCCAATGACAATTTTAAACTAGGAACACAAGTGACCAAAAAAATTGAAGAGGGCAACACAGTAGGGGCAATTAGGTTACTTACCAGCGAAGACACAATCGCCCCTAGAAATACCGCTACCGCCAACTCGCTGAGAGAGAAGCACCTTCCTAGAGTACCATGGGAACCCACTGCTCAGGACACAAATGTCCCAGACATGGGACCTCTATTCCTCCAAGCGTCAGAGGTATACAAAGCCATCATGTCATTTCCGCCAGGCTCGGCAGGGGGATAAACTGGAGTAAGACCTCAGCACCTCAAGGAGATGGTAAACCCAGTTCTCGGAGAAGTTGCCGAGACACTATTGTCAGAGGTCACGAAGTTTGTCAACGACTGCCTCTCTGGGTTGATCCCAGATACAATTAAACCATTTTTCTTTGGAGCATCCCTTTGTGCCCTCAAGAAGAAAGATGGTGGAGTCAGACCCATTGCCGTGGGTAACACACTTCGGCGCCCTTGTTGCTAGGACAGCTGTCAGAAAAATTAGCATAGACGCTGCGACGATGCTTCGACCCCATCAACTAGGTTTTGGTGTCCCCCATGGCTGTGAAGCAGCAGCTCATGCAGCACGAGCCTATATCAAGCACCTCCCAGAAAATAAGGCATTAATTAAATTAGACTTTAAAAATGCTTTCAACCAGGTAAAAAGGGATGTGGTACTGGAAGCAGTTCGAACAAGCTTTCCTTCTCTACTCCCCTTCGTCTCAGCAGGGTACAGTAGGGAATCGACGCTGCTGTTTGGGAAACATGAAGTTGTTTCTGCAGAAGGTGTCCAGCAGGGAGACCCACTTGCCCCTTTTCTTTTTTGCATGGCTGTTAAAGAGGTCACAAGCAGGTTGACCAGCGAACTCAACATCTGGTTCCTGGACGATGGCACCCTGGCAGGGACACAGGAGTCCCTGCTAGAAGATCTACAGCTGGTGAAATCTACGGGAGAGGAGTTAGGACTCACCCTAAACCCATTAAAGTGTGAAATCATCTCATCTAGCCAGCCAACCATAGATGCAGTGCGAACCATATTGCCAGGAGCCCAAGTGATCGCTCCCACCGACAGTGTGCTGCTAGGGGCACCTCTGGGCTCGAGCGCCATTGAGGTAGTCCTCGAAGAAAAGCTGAACGACCTGAGGAGGATGGAGGGAAGAATAGGGGCTTTGGACGCCCACGATGCTTTGTACCTTCTCACAAGGTGCCTGGCTTTGCCCAGACTGACCTATTTCCTAAGGTGTGATCCCTCCTTCGACAGCCCAAAATTAACAGAATATGACACACTCCTAAGGTCAATAACCGTGAAAGTGTTAAACCTCTCCCTGCAAGATGACCAATGGGACCAAGCAACGCTCCCAGTTAGACTCGGGGGAATAGGTATTCGCAAGGCAACACAGTTAGCATTGCCAGCATTCTTATCTTCGACCAGTGCAACAGGTGAATTAGTTAAGGAAATACTACCGGAGCACCTAAGAGACTTCATTTGGGATTCATGATCCCAAATTTGCGGAAGGAGCCGGTCAGTGGGACACTCGTCAACTCTCATCCTTGACCGACTTTTCCAAATGACTGCAAACAGTCCAAATGGGATAGCCCCATAGTGGAGAACATCGCCACATCATTGCTGGAGGCAGCTTCCAGGAAGGACAAAGCGCGTCTTCTAGCTGTGCAAGCGCCCCATGCCGGGGACTTCCTGTTGGCAGTCCCTAATTCCGCCTTGGGCACCCGCCTGGACCATCGGACCCTAAGTATTGGTGTTGCTCTGCGCCTTGCCGCCCCTATCTCCACCGAGCATCGGTGTATTTGCGGCCATGCACGGGCAGACCAATACGGCAGCCATGGTCTCATCTGTCGTAAGACACAGGGAAAGATTGCCAGACATGAAGCAGTCAATGACATCATCAAGAGAAGTTTGGCTTCAGCTGGATGCCCAGCACAAAGGGAACCTCAGTTGTGCAGACCTGACAACAGTCAAAAACGCCCAGATGGAGTCACCCTGCAGCCGTGGAGGGAAGGTAAACAGGTCGTGTGGGACTACACGTGTGCATCCACATTGGCTGATACCTATCTACCTTACAGCGCAGCTGATGGAGGCGGAGCGGCCACCTTCAGGGAGACCCAGAAAACTAACAAGTACAGGGACCTAGAACGTTGTTACAGGTTCGTGCCAATAGGCTCTGAGACTCTGGGCGCCTGGGGTAAATGTGCACTTAAGTTCCTGAAGGAGCTGGGCGAGGAACTCATTGGGAAGACTAGAGACCCAAGAGCGGCCAGTTTTATGTTCCAGCGCCTCAGTGTCGCTGTTCAGATGGGAAATGTGTGCTGTATCTTGGGTACGCACCCGACCCCCGAGGAGCTGGACGAAGTCTTCGAACACTGATTGGTATAATGTTATATAAGTGTGTGTTTTCTGTAAACTGTAGCATTACAATAAAATCAAATAAAAAAAAATAATAGGGGTGGTAGGAGAGGAAAAGATTAAAGTATTCAGTGATAATCCACAAGATCTTCTCTGAACACTATTTATTTTCTTCTTCGAGGATGTGGGTCCCTTTAATTAAACCAGTGGTGGTACCCCTATATATATATATATATATATATATATATATATATATATATATATATATATATATATATATATATATATATATATATATATATATATATATATATATATGTCGTACCTAGTAGCCAGAACGCACTTCTCAGCTTACTATGCATGGCCCAATTTGCCTAATAAGCCAAGTTTTCATGAATTAATATATTTTCTCTAATTTTTTTCTTATGAAATGATAAAGCTACCCATTTCATTATGTGTGAGGTCAATTTTTTTTATTGGAGGTAAAATTAACTTAGATATATGACCGAACCTAACCAACCCTACCTAACCTAACCTAACCTATAAAGATAGGTTAGGTTAGGTTAGGTTAGGTAGCTTAAAAAGTTAGGTTAGGTTAGGTAGGTTAGGTAGTCGAAAAACAATTAATTCATGAAAACTTGGCTTATTAGGCAAATCGGTCCTTGCATAATAGGCTGAGAAGTGCGTTCTGGCTTCTAGGTACGACATATATATATATATATATATATATATATATATATATATATATATATATATATATATATATATATATATATATATATATATACAACTTTAGAAGACTTTCCCACCAGGAGACTCGAACCCTAGCCAGCACAGAAGCCTTCCAGCAACTGGCATAACAGGTACGCCTTAACCCGCTCCACCACCCGCTCAGACCCTTTAAAAGAGATGGTAATTTCGGAGTATTTAAATACACCAAAGATCACCACCTCCCAAGAGCACTAGAGCAAGTGAGGGGTCATTTAGACGTTAATTTCATCAAGTCCCTGTTAATATGGGAAGACACAGTGTCTATGCTTAAGGCACAACTCTTCTAAACACGAGAGTGAAGTATACAACTTTAGAACACTTTCCCACCAGGAGACTCGAACCCTAGCCAGCACAGAAGCCTTCCAGCAACTGGCATAACAGGTACGCCTTAACCCGCTCCACCACCCGCTCAGACCCTTTAAAAGAGATGGTAATTTCGGAGTATTTAAATACACCAAAGATCACCACCTCCCAAGAGCACTAGAGCAAGTGAGGGGTCATTTAGACGTTAATTTCATCAAGTCCCTGTTAATATGGGAAGACACAGTGTCTATGCTTAAGGCACAACTCTTCTAAACACGAGAGTGAAATATACAACTTTAGAACACTTTCCCACCAGGAGACTCGAACCCTAGCCAGCACAGAAGCCTTCCAGCAACTGGCATAACAGGTACGCCTTAACCCGCTCCACCACCCGCTCAGACCCTTTAAAAGAGATGGTAATTTCGGAGTATTTAAATACACCAAAGATCACCACCTCCCAAGAGCACTAGAGCAAGTGAGGGGTCATTTAGACGTTAATTTCATCAAGTCCCTGTTAATATGGGAAGACACAGTGTCTATGCTTAAGGCACAACTCTTCTAAACACGAGAGTG
Source organism: Procambarus clarkii (assembly GCF_040958095.1). NCBI lineage: Eukaryota > Metazoa > Arthropoda > Malacostraca > Decapoda > Cambaridae > Procambarus > Procambarus clarkii. The sequence goes on from NC_091238.1 coordinate 20,154,047, forward strand.
AAGTATACAACTTTAGAACACTTTCCCACCAGGAGACTCGAACCCTAGCCAGCACAGAAGCCTTCCAGCAACTGGCATAACAGGTACGCCTTAACCCGCTCCACCACCCGCTCAGACCCTTTAAAAGAGATGGTAATTTCGGAGTATTTAAATACACCAAAGATCATCACCTCCCAAGAGCACTAGAGCAAGTGAGGGGTCATTTAGACGTTAATTTCATCAAGTCCCTGTTAATATGGGAAGACACAGTGTCTATGCTTAAGGCACAACTCTTCTAAACACGAGAGTGAAGTATACAACTTTAGAACACTTTCCCACCAGGAGACTCGAACCCTAGCCAGCACAGAAGCCTTCCAGCAACTGGCATAACAGGTACGCCTTAACCCGCTCCACCACCCGCTCAGACCCTTTAAAAGAGATGGTAATTTCGGAGTATTTAAATACACCAAAGATCACCACCTCCCAAGAGCACTAGAGCAAGTGAGGGGTCATTTAGACGTTAATTTCATCAAGTCCCTGTTAATATGGGAAGACACAGTGTCTATGCTTAAGGCACAACTCTTCTAAACACGAGAGTGAAATATACAACTTTAGAACACTTTCCCACCAGGAGACTCGAACCCTAGCCAGCACAGAAGCCTTCCAGCAACTGGCATAACAGGTACGCCTTAACCCGCTCCACCACCCGCTCAGACCCTTTAAAAGAGATGGTAATTTCGGAGTATTTAAATACACCAAAGATCACCACCTCCCAAGAGCACTAGAGCAAGTGAGGGGTCATTTAGACGTTAATTTCATCAAGTCCCTGTTAATATGGGAAGACACAGTGTCTATGCTTAAGGCACAACTCTTCTAAACACGAGAGTGAAGTATACAACTTTAGAACACTTTCCCACCAGGAGACTCGAACCCTAGCCAGCACAGAAGCCTTCCAGCAACTGGCATAACAGGTACGCCTTAACCCGCTCCACCACCCGCTCAGACCCTTTAAAAGAGATGGTAATTTCGGAGTATTTAAATACACCAAAGATCATCACCTCCCAAGAGCACTAGAGCAAGTGAGGGGTCATTTAGACGTTAATTTCATCAAGTCCCTGTTAATATGGGAAGACACAGTGTCTATGCTTAAGGCACAACTCTTCTAAACACGAGAGTGAAGTATACAACTTTAGAACACTTTCCCACCAGGAGACTCGAACCCTAGCCAGCACAGAAGCCTTCCAGCAACTGGCATAACAGGTACGCCTTAACCCGCTCCACCACCCGCTCAGACCCTTTAAAAGAGATGGTAATTTCGGAGTATTTAAATACACCAAAGATCACCACCTCCCAAGAGCACTAGAGCAAGTGAGGGGTCATTTAGACGTTAATTTCATCAAGTCCCTGTTAATATGGGAAGACACAGTGTCTATGCTTAAGGCACAACTCTTCTAAACACGAGAGTGAAGTATACAACTTTAGAACACTTTCCCACCAGGAGACTCGAACCCTAGCCAGCACAGAAGCCTTCCAGCAACTGGCATAACAGGTACGCCTTAACCCGCTCCACCACCCGCTCAGACCCTTTAAAAGAGATGGTAATTTTGGAGTATTTAAATACACCAAAGATCACCTCTGTCTGAGCGGGTGGTGGAGCGGGTTAAGGCATACCTGTTATGCCAGTTGCTGGAAGGCTTCTGTGCTGGCTAGGGTTCGAGTCTCCTGGTGGGAAAGTGTTCTAAAGTTGTATACTTCACTCTCGTGTTTAGAAGAGTTGTGCCTTATATATATATATATATATATATATATATATATATATATATATATGTCGTACCTAGTAGCCAGAACGCACTTCTCAGCCTACTATGCAAGGCCCAATTTGCCTAATAAGCCAAGTTTTCATGAATTAATTGTTTTTCGACTACCTAACCTACCAAACCTTACCTAACCTAACTTTTTCGGCTACCAAACCTAACCTAACCTATAAAGATAGGTTAGGTTAGGTTAGGTTCGGTCATATATCTACGTATATATATATATATATATATATATATATATATATATATATATATATATATATATATATATATATATATATATATATATATATGTATATATATATATATACATATATATATATATATACATATATATATATATATATATATATATATATATATATATGTCGTACCTAGTAGCCAGAACGCACTTCTCAGCCTACTATGCAAGGCCCGATTTGCCTAATAAGCCAAGTTTTCATGAATTAATATATTATCTCAATTTTTTTTCTTATGAAATGATAAAGCTACCCATTTCATTATGTTTGAGGTCAATTTTTTTTTATTGGAGTTAAAAATAACGTAGATATATGACCGAACCTAACCAACCCTACCTAACCTAACCTAACCTATCTTTATAGGTTAGGTTAGGTTAGGTAGCAGAAAAAGTTAGGTTAGGTTAGGTTAGGTAGGTTAGGTAGTCGAAAAAGAATTAATTCATGAAAACTTGGCTTATTAGGCAAATCGGGCCGTGCATAGTAGGCTGAGAAGGGCGTTCTTTTTACTAGGTACGACATATATATATATATATATATATGTATATATATATATATATATATATATATATATATATATATATATATATATATATATATATATATGTCGTACCTAATAGCCAGAACGCACTTCTCAGCCTACTATTTAAGGCCCGATTTGCCTAATAAGCCAAGTTTTCATGAATTAATGTTTTTTCGTCTACCTAACCTACCTAACCTAACCTAACCTAGCTTTTTTTGGCTACCTAACCTAACCTTACCTATAAATATAGATTAGGTTAGGTTAGGTAGGGTTGGTTAGGTTCGGTCATATATCTACATTAATTTTAACTCCAATAAAAAGAATTGACCTCATACATAGAGAAAAGGGTTGCTTTATCATTTCATAAGAAAAAAATTATTGTAAATATATTAATTCAGGAAAACTTGGCTTATTAGGCAAATCGGGACTTGAATAGTAGGCTGAGAAGTGAGTTCTGGCTACTAGGTACGACATATATATATATATATATATATATATATATATATATATTAGTATATTTTGGTAGCAGTGTTTCCTGTAGACATATATTATTAAATATGACCGAAAAAGTAAGATTAATAATTCTAACACGAATTTTCTCAATCTTTCGTACATTACGCTTCACTGTTGGAGGTAAATAAAAAATCACTTCTCCAAAATTCATTTTTATTTCTAGTCTGACGCGACACGGGCGCGTTTCGTAAAACTTATTACATTTTCAAAGACTTCACAAATACACAACTGATTAGAACTTACGTATCTCTGATTTTATATCTACATTTGAGTGAGGTGGGAGGGGTGATGTGGCATTAACACAAGACAGAACAAGAGGGGATATTAATAGGGTATTAAAAGTATCAACACAAGACAGAACAGAAACAATGGGTATTGAATAGAAGTGTTTGTAGAAAGCCTATTGGTCCATATTTCTTGATGCTTCTATATTGGAGCGGAGTCTTGAGGTGGGTAGAATATAGTTGTGCAATAATTGGCTGTTGATTGCTGGTGTTGACTTCTTGATGTGTAGTGCCTCGCAAACGTCAAGCCGCCTGCTATCGCTGTATCTATCGATGATTTCTGTGTTGTTTACTAGGATTTCTCTGGCGATGGTTTGGTTATGGGAAGAGATTATATGTTCCTTAATAGAGCCCTGTTGCTTATGCATCGTTAAACGCCTAGAAAGAGATGTTGTTGTCTTGCCTATATACTGGGTTTTTTGGAGCTTACAGTCCCCAAGTGGGCATTTGAAGGCATAGACGACGTTAGTCTCTTTTAAAGCGTTCTGTTTTGTGTCTGGAGAGTTTCTCATGAGTAGGCTGGCCGTTTTTCTGGTTTTATAGTAAATCGTCAGTTGTATCCTCTGATTTTTGTCTGTAGGGATAACGTTTCTATTAACAATATCTTTCAGGACCCTTTCTTCCATTTTATGAGCTGTGGAAAAGAAGTTCCTGTAAAATAGTCTAATAGGGGGTATAGGTGTTGTGTTAGTTGTCTCTTCAGAGGTTGCATGGCTTTTCACTTTCCTTCTTATGATGTCTTCGATGAAACCATTGGAGAAGCCGTTATTGACTAGGACCTGCCTTACCCTACAGAGTTCTTCGTCGACTTGCTTCCATTCTGAGCTGTGGCTGAGAGCACGGTCGACGTATGCGTTAACAACACTCCTCTTGTACCTGTCAGGGCAGTCGCTGTTGGCATTTAGGCACATTCCTATGTTTGTTTCCTTAGTGTAGACTGCAGTATGGAAACCTCCGCCCTTTTCCATGACTGTTACATCTAGAAAAGGCAGCTTCCCATCCTTTTCCGTCTCGTAAGTGAAACGCAGCACGGAACTCTGCTCAAATGCCTCCTTCAGCTCCTGCAGATGTCTGACATCAGGTACCTGTGTAAAAATGTCGTCAACATACCTGCAGTATATGGCCGGTTTCAAGTTCATGTCGACTAAGACTTTTTGCTCGATGGTACCCATGTAGAAGTTTGCAAACAGGACACCTAGGGGAGAACCCATGGCGACCCCATCTACTTGCTTATACATGTGCCCATCCGGGCTCAAGAAGGGTGCCTCTTTAGTACAAGCTTGGAGTAGTTTCCTCAGAATACTTTCTGGCATGTCAAGAGGAGTACAGGCTGGATCACGATACACTCTGTCGGCTATCATTCCGATTGTCTCGTCCACAGGTACGTTGGTAAACAGCGATTCTACGTCCAACGAGGCTCTTATCCCTGTGGCCCGTGTGCCCCGAAGTAAGTCCACAAATTCCTTTGGAGACTTCAGGCTGAAGGCGCAAGGAACATAAGGAGTCAGCAGGCCGTTGAGTCGCTTCGCCAGTCTGTACGTGGGTGTGGGTATCTGGCTAATGATTGGCCGAAGTGGGTTTCCAGGCTTGTGCGTCTTGACATTTCCATACGCATATCCAGGTTTATATTCCCCAATGATCTTTGGCAGGTGGAGTCCGGATTTCTTGGCGTTCACAGTTTCGATCAGTTTGTTGACCTTTGCTTTTAATTCGGCTGTAGTGTCCTTCGTTACCCTTTGGAACTTAGTTTGGTCAGAGAGTATGATGTTCATTTTCGCCAGATATTCTTCTTTTCACAGCTCATAAAACGGAAGAAAGGGTCCTGAAAGATATTGTTAATAGAAACGTTATCCCAACAGACAAAAATCAGAGGATACAACTGACGATTTACTATAAAACCAGAAAAACGGCCAGCCTACTCATGAGAAACTCTCCAGACACAAAACAGAACGCTTTAAAAGAGACTAACGTCGTCTATGCCTTCAAATGCCCACTTGGGGACTGTAAGCTCCAAAAAACCCAGTATATAGGCAAGACAACAACATCTCTTTCTAGGCGTTTAACGATGCATAAGCAACAGGGCTCCATTAAGGAACATATAATCTCTTCCCATAACCAAACCATCGCCAGAGAAATCCTAGTAAACAACACAGAAATCATCGATAGATACAGCGATAGCAGGCGGCTTGACGTTTGCGAGGCACTACACATCAAGAAGTCAACACCAGCAATCAACAGCCAATTATTGCACAACTATATTCTACCCACCTCAAGACTCCGCTCCAATATAGAAGCATCAAGAAATATGGACCAATAGGCTTTCTACAAACACTTCTATTCAATACCCATTGTTTCTGTTCTGTCTTGTGTTGATACTTTTAATACCCTATTAATATCCCCTCTTGTTCTGTCTTGTGTTAATGCCACATCACCCCTCCCACCTCACTCAAATGTAGATATAAAATCAGAGATACGTAAGTTCTAATCAGTTGTGTATTTGTGAAGTCTTTGAAAATGTAATAAGTTTTACGAAACGCGCCCGTGTCGCGTCAGACTAGAAATAAAAATGAATTTTGGAGAAGTGATTTTTTATTTACCTCCAACAGTGAAGCGTAATGTACGAAAGATTGAGAAAATTCGTGTTAGAATTATTAATCTTACTTTTTCGGTCATATTTAATAATATATATATATATATATATATATATATATATATATATATATATATATATATATATATATATATATATATATATATATATATATGTCGTACCTAGTAGCCAGAACGCACTTCTCAGCCTACTATGCAAGGCCCAATTTGCCTAATAAGCCAAGTTTTCATGAATTAATTGTTTTTCGACTACCTAACCTACCAAACCTTACCTAACCTAACTTTTTCGGCTACCAAACCTAACCTAACTTATAAAGATAGGTTAGGTTAGGTTAGGTAGGGTTGGTTAGGTTCGGTCATATATCTTCGTTAATTTTAACTCCAATAAAAAAAAATGACCTCATACATAATGAAATTGGTAGCTTTATCATTTCATAAGGAAAAAATTAGAGAAAATATATTAATTTATGAAAACTTGGCTTATTAGGCAAATCGGGCCTTGCATAGTAGGCTGAGAAGTGCGTTCTGGCTACTAGGTACGACATATATATATATATATATATATATATATATATATATATATATATATATATATATATATATATATATATATATATATATATATATATATATATATATATATATATATATATATATATATATATATATGTCGTACCTAGTAGCCAGAACGCACTTCTCAGCCTACTATGCAGGGCCCGATTTGCCTAATAAGCCAAGTTTTCATGAATTAATTGTTTTTCGACTACCTAACCTACCTAACCTAACCTAACCTAACTTTTTCGGCTACCTAACCGAACCTAACCTATAAAGATAGGTTAGGTAGGGTTGGTTAGGTTCGGTCATATAGCTACGTTAATTTTAACTCCAATAAAAAAAAATTGACCTCATACATAATGAAATGGATAGCTTTATCATATCATAAGAAAAAAATTTGAGAAAATATATTAATTCAGGAAAACTTGGCTTATTAGGCAAATCGGGCCTTGCATAGTAAGCTGAGAAGTGCGTTCTGGGTACTAGGTACTACATATATATATATATATATATATATACTAGGTACGACATATATATATATATATATATATATATATATATATATATATATATACGACATATATATATATATATATATATATATATATATATATATATATATATATATATATATATATATATATATATATATATGTCTATATATATATATATATATATATATATATATATATATATATATATATATATATATATATATATATATATATATATATATATATATATATGCGAGGATACAAGCCTGAATGGTCCCCAGGATTATATGCAACTGAATACACACCCCAGAAGTGACTCGAACCCATACTGCCAAAAGCAACGCAACTGGTGTGTACAGGACACCACCATCCACTCCACCATCACGACCGATCTAAGGAGGTGATAGCCGAAGCTATCTGAACCTGCCCCCCCCGGCCGGCACTCGGATGATAATCTTGGCCATATTATTTTATATATATATATATATATATATATATATATATATATATATATATATATATATATATATATATATATTATATATATATATATATATATATATATATATATATATATATATATATATATATATATATATATATATATATATATATATATTAGATAGAAAAATAGATACATAGAAGGCTTTAAACAGATAGATGGATGGGTTGAGATGGATGAATAAAAAGATAAGTAGTTAAATAGAAAAGTGGATAGATGGATGGATGCACATAAGAGTTAATAGGTTGATATATACGGGGGTTAGTTGCATTGATAAATTGATAATTAGTTGGATAAATGTAAAGATTGATATGTGAATGGATAGATGCGTAAATTATTAGATATATGAATAGATAGATGGATAAATATATAGTGATTTGATAGGATAGACAGATAGCTGGATAGACAGATTGTTGGATTGAGAGATAGATAGACAGTTGGATAAACAGACAGTTGAATAGATAGATGTATTTATAGAGGGATGGATATATAGTTGGAGAGATAGATGGATAGACAAATTGAGGGAGAGATTGATAGTGCAATGAATACCCGAATGGAAAGTTGGATGGATAGATGGAAGGTTAGATAAATATAAAACTAATTAGATGGAAGGTTAGATAAATATAAAACTAATTAGATGGAAGAATTGATAGATAGATAGATGACTGGATAGATGGATGGATGAGTAGATAGATAGATGGACAGCCAGCTGAGTAGATTGATGGATACATGAATACGTGGATAGATGAATTAATACATGGATAGAAGAGTGGATATATATGGATAGATGAATAGATACATGGAGTGATAGATATATAGTCTTATAGAGAGATGGATAGGATGTGCGACAGAGAGATGGATAGGTAGTGGAATAAATAGATGTTGGGAAATATATTGCTACATACATGGGTTGACAGATGAATAGGTAGATATGTTTATAAATGGAGAAATAGATTGATAAATGAATGAATAGATTGAATGATGTTCACATGGATTAATAGAGTGATATAGATAGATAGCTTCACGAATAGGTGCATGAATAGAGGGATAGATAAATGGATATATAGATGGATGGACAGATAGATGAATGGTGTATACTGGCAGCAGGTTTTCTTTTATGCATGGCTCATTGAATATGACAGCATATTCCGTATTTACTATTTTCTGATTTAGGGGTTCTATCCCTCTTATTAATGCTCTTGCATCAGGGTTCAGCTGGAAGAGGAGTTTACCAAAAGTCATGTTGTTTTCAAGGTGAAGAAAAAGAATTGAATAACTGAAGAATGTATTACACTAATTATAAAATTGCACGACGTTTCGAATCTACATGGTTCATTCTCAAGTGATGTTACAGTACAGAATAATCTTTTTTATACTAATAGTGGGTCAGGTGAATACAAATGCATCGAACAATGGGATCAGGTGTAAACAGAGAGTATACATTGGGTAGACATGAAGGAGAAAAGAAGCTAAGGATCAGAAGGTTAAATAGGGGTACATACAAAGATTAATCAAGCGTAGTGGGCGCTGTTTGTCAAGCAGTGTTGGCATCTTGACGTTCTGGTCTTGTTCTTACTCTCATGGTGGGTAGAGTGAATAGTTCTGTAATTTAAGTATTTATGGTAGGTTTTTCTATTTTTATGTGGATTGCTTCAAGAATTGTAATTTTCTTACATCTTGGGTTTTGTCTAATATACAAGTGTTGTTATTCAACATTCTCTTGCTAGGGTGATGTCATGGGCTTGTCTCATGTGATTCCTGGGGGCACCGGATTGAAGATGACAGGTCAAACGCCTCGTCAGCTTGGTCGACGTCATACCTGTGTACTTAGATTGAAGGTGGCAGTACACCTGCCCCCTCCTTCATGGGGGCAGGTGTACATGTATACAACGTTTGACTGCTGTAAAGGGTTTTCTGTCGGCTTCGGGCAGTTTTTGATAAGGAGGTCGGTAATCTTCTTGGTTTTGTAGAATATGATCAGGTCTATGTTTTGGTTAGGAGTAATACTTTTTACACCTTTACAGATTATTTCTTTCATTATTCTTTCTTCTTTTTTATGTTGACTGTGCATGGTTGATTTGTAATATAATTTTATTGGAGGTATTGTTGCTTCTGTTCTAGGTTCAGGATTATACCATCGGTCCAAGTGTCTTCTTATAGCAACGTTTATTTCCGTGTTGCTATATCCGTTGTTCACCAATACCTGTGTTATTCTTTCAAACTCTCTACTCACGTTGCTCCATTCGACGCAGTGGGTAAGCGCTCGACGAATATAACCATTGAGAACACTGCCTTTGTATCTTCTGGGGCACTCACTTCTACCGTTCAGACATAATCCTATGTTGGTAGGCTTAGTATATACGATGGTGCTTAAAGAGGTTCCTGTTTTTGTTATAGTACATCCAAGAATGGCAGACTGTTATTTTCACTATTTTCATGTGCAAATCGGAGTACTGACTCTCTAGCTGGCTTTTTAGATCAATTAGTTCGTCTGAGTCTCTTACTATGACGAATATGTCATCTACATAACGGCAGTATATAATTCGTTTTTGTCTGCTACTGAAGACTGCCTTCGATGGTTCCCATATAAAAATTTGCTAATAACACTCCTAAGGGAGGGGGGGTGGAGCCCATTGCTACTCTGTCTATTTGAAGATACATGTCTCCTTGCGGATTGGTGAAAGGGGCTTCCTTTGTACATGCCTCGAGAAGACTCTTCAAGTGTGGCTCAGGTATGTCTAATTTGGGGGTGCTCTCGTCTCTGTATACTCTGTCCAATATCATTCCTATGGTTGTGTCGACTGGGACGTTGGTAAATAGGGATTCGGCGACCAGGGAAGCAATGATTCCATCGGGCTGTGTAGTTTTGATTAATTCTAGGAAATATGCTGATGATTGTAGACTATAGTTGCTTGGAGTGTGTGGGGTTAGGAGTTCATTAAGTCTTTATGCCAGGTGATAGGTTGGAGTTGGTATTTGGATGATTATGATGATGATTTGGATGATTTTTTGCCTGTCACAAAATTAAAAATGAAAGTAAAAAAAAAGTTAAATTGCAAGTTGTCTTCACTGTGAGGTTAACTGTAGGAGAAAACATACAGAACAAATATTTAAAAATACTTGACTCTAATAGAAATCTTATTTTAAACAAATTAGAAAATAAAAATGTTTTTAAACTTGGCATTATACAGAGTGCAAATTAAACAAGATAAACAGACAATAAAATATATGTTACATTAATACTAGAAAATATGGTGCAGGAATACTGCGAGTCAAACTGAATAGCTCTGTTACCACACCAAAGTATGTCAACAGGTCTACACAGCAAGAGCACTCAGGAGTAATCTAACTCGTAGTAGGCTAGGCAGGCCTATTTATACAAAATGACGGCCGGGCAGATGGCGCTGGTGACTTCTTTAACTATTAACCGACTCTTAAACTGCTTGTTTCGGGTGCCGTAAGCTCCCGGGGCGTCGCCAGGTGCGAGGTGGGGTGACGGTCAGTGGTGAAGGAGGGAGACTGGTATACTGTCTAGGCGTCTGGAAGTAGTTGTTGTTCTTGTGCCTGCAGTACTTGAATATATAGACGGGATATGGGTAGAATAGGTGATGATGGAGCAGGACGAATCTCTTACTAGAGATATTACTGTGACTATATATATATATATATATATATATATATATATATATATATATATATATATATATATATATATATATATATATATATATATATATATGCGAACAAGCCTGAATGGTCCCCAGGACTATATGCGAATGAAAACTCACACCCCAGAAGTGACTCGAACCCATACTCCCAGAAGCAACGCAACTGGTAACTACAGGGCGCCTTAATCCACTTGACCATCACGGCCGTCAAAAGGAAGTGATAGCCGAGGCTATTTGAGCCACTTCCCCGACGGCAACTCGGATGGTAATCTTGGGCATAGCATTTCACCAAATCACCTCATTCTTTGGGGCACACGTGAGGAACACAAATGCGAACAAGCCTGAATCGTCCCCAGGACTATATGCGAATGAAAACTCACACCCCAGAAGTGACTCGAACCCATACTCCCAGAAGCAACGCAACTGGTAACTACAGGGCGCCTTAATCCACTTGACCATCACGGCCGTCAAAAGGAAGTGATAGCCGAGGCTATTTGAGCCACTTCCCCGACGGCAACTCGGATGGTAATCTTGGGCATAGCATTTCACCAAATCACCTCATTCTTTGGGGCACACGTGAGGAACACAAATGCGAACAAGCCTGAATGGTCCCCAGGACTATATGCGAATGAAAACTCACACCCCAGAAGTGACTCGAACCCATACTCCCAGAAGCAACGCAACTGGTAACTACAGGGCGCCTTAATCCACTTGACCATCACGGCCGTCAAAAGGAAGTGATAGCCGAGGCTATTTGAGCCACTTCCCCGACGGCAACTCGGATGGTAATCTTGGGCATAGCATTTCACCAAATCACCTCATTCTTTGGGGCACACGTGAGGAACACAAATGCGAACAAGCCTGAATGGTCCCCAGGACTATATGCGAATGAAAACTCACACCCCAGAAGTGACTCGAACCCATACTCCCAGAAGCAACGCAACTGGTAACTACAGGGCGCCTTAATCCACTTGACCATCACGGCCGTCAAAAGGAAGTGATAGCCGAGGCTATTTGAGCCACTTCCCCGACGGCAACTCGGATGGTAATCTTGGGCATAGCATTTCACCAAATCACCTCATTCTTTGGGGCACACGTGAGGAACACAAATGCGAACAAGCCTGAATCGTCCCCAGGACTATATGCGAATGAAAACTCACACCCCAGAAGTGACTCGAACCCATACTCCCAGAAGCAACGCAACTGGTAACTACAGGGCGCCTTAATCCACTTGACCATCACGGCCGTCAAAAGGAAGTGATAGCCGAGGCTATTTGAGCCACTTCCCCGACGGCAACTCGGATGGTAATCTTGGGCATAGCATTTCACCAAATCACCTCATTCTTTGGGGCACACGTGAGGAACACAAATGCGAACAAGCCTGAATGGTCCCCAGGACTATATGCGAATGAAAACTCACACCCCAGAAGTGACTCGAACCCATACTCCCAGAAGCAACGCAACTGGTAACTACAGGGCGCCTTAATCCACTTGACCATCACGGCCGTCAAAAGGAAGTGATAGCCGAGGCTATTTGAGCCACTTCCCCGACGGCAACTCGGATGGTAATCTTGGGCATAGCATTTCACCAAATCACCTCATTCTTTGGGGCACACGTGAGGAACACAAATGCGAACAAGCCTGAATGGTCCCCAGGACTATATGCGAATGAAAACTCACACCCCAGAAGTGACTCGAACCCATACTCCCAGAAGCAACGCAACTGGTAACTACAGGGCGCCTTAATCCACTTGACCATCACGGCCGTCAAAAGGAAGTGATAGCCGAGGCTATTTGAGCCACTTCCCCGACGGCAACTCAAATGGCCTCGGCTATCACTTCCTTTTGACGGCCGTGATGGTCAAGTGGATTAAGGCGCCCTGTAGTTACCAGTTGCGTTGCTTCTGGGAGTATGGGTTCGAGTCACTTCTGGGGTGTGAGTTTTCATTCGCATATAGTCCTGGGGACCATTCAGGCTTGTTCGCATTTGTGTTCCTCACGTGTGCCCCAAAGAATGAGGTGATTTGGTGAAATGCTATGCCCAAGATTACCATCCGAGTGTGTGTCGGGGAAGTGGCTCAAATAGCCTCGGCTATCACTTCCTTTTGACGGCCGTGATGGTCAAGTGGATTAAGGCGCCCTGTAGTTACCAGTTGCGTTGCTTCTGGGAGTATGGGTTCGAGTCACTTCTGGGGTGTGAGTTTTCATTCGCATATAGTCCTGGGGACGATTCAGGCTTGTTCGTATTTGTGTTCCTCACGTGTGCCCCAAAGAATGAGGTGATTTGGTGAAATGCTATGCCCAAGATTACCATCCGAGTTGCCGTCGGGGAAGTGGCTCAAATAGCCTCGGCTATCACTTCATTTTGACGGCCGTGATGGTCAAGTGGATTAAGGCGCCCTGTAGTTACCAGTTGCGTTGCTTCTGGGAGTATGGGTTCGAGTCACTTCTGGGGTGTGAGTTTTCATTCGCATATAGTCCTGGGGACCATTCAGGCTTGTTCGCATTTGTGTTCCTCACGTGTGCCCCAAAGAATGAGGTGATTTGGTGAAATGCTATGCCCAAGATTACCATCCGAGTTGCCGTCGGGGAAGTGGCTCAAATAGCCTCGGCTATCACTTCCTTTTGACGGCCGTGATGGTCAAGTGGATTAAGGCGCCCTGTAGTTACCAGTTGCGTTGCTTCTGGGAGTATGGGTTCGAGTCACTTCTGGGGTGTGAGTTTTCATTCGCATATAGTCCTGGGGACCATTCAGGCTTGTTCGCATTTGTGTTCCTCACGTGTGCCCCAAAGAATGAGGTGATTTGGTGAAATGCTATGCCCAAGATTACCATCCGAGTTGCCGTCGGGGAAGTGGCTCAAATAGCCTCGGCTATCACTTCCTTTTGACGGCCGTGATGGTCAAGTGGATTAAGGCGCCCTGTAGTTACCAGTTGCGTTGCTTCTGGGAGTATGGGTTCGAGTCACTTCTGGGGTGTGAGTTTTCATTCGCATATAGTCCTGGGGACCATTCAGGCTTGTTCGCATTTGTGTTCCTCACGTGTGCCCCAAAGAATGAGGTGATTTGGTGAAATGCTATGCCCAAGATTACCATCCGAGTTGCCGTCGGGGAAGTGGCTCAAATAGCCTCGGCTATCACTTCCTTTTGACGGCCGTGATGGTCAAGTGGATTAAGGTGCCCTGTAGTTACCAGTTGCGTTGCTTCTGGGAGTATGGGTTCGAGTCACTTCTGGGGTGTGAGTTTTCATTCGCATATAGTCCTGGGGACGATTCAGGCTTGTTCGCATTTGTGTTCCTCACGTGTGTCCCAAAGAATGAGGTGATTTGGTGAAATGCTATGCCCAAGATTACCATCCGAGTTGCCGTCGGGGAAGTGGCTCAAATAGCCTCGGCTATCACTTCCTTTTGACGGCCGTGATGGTCAAGTGGATTAAGGCGCCCTGTAGTTACCAGTTGCGTTGCTTCTGGGAGTATGGGTTCGAGTCACTTCTGGGGTGTGAGTTTTCATTCGCATATAGTCCTGGGGACGATTCAGGCTTGTTCGCATTTGTGTTCCTCACGTGTGCCCCAAAGAATGAGGTGATTTGGTGAAATGCTATGCCCAAGATTACCATCCGAGTTGCCGTCGGGGAAGTGGCTCAAATAGCCTCGGCTATCACTTCCTTTTGACGGCCGTGATGGTCAAGTGGATTAAGGCGCCCTGTAGTTACCAGTTGCGTTGCTTCTGGGAGTATGGGTTCGAGTCACTTCTGGGGTGTGAGTTTTCATTCGCATATAGTCCTGGGGACCATTCAGGCTTGTTCGCATTTGTGTTCCTCACGTGTGCCCCAACAACCCGTTCTCGCAAATTTAATAAGTCAATATTGACTTATTAAATATGTGCATAGGTGACATACTTAACATAATAGATACCCTTAAAAAGATTCATAGAAAACACCGACCTTACCTAACCTTGTTAGTATCTTAAGATAAGCATCTTATTGCTTCGTAATTACAATTATTACTTAACCTATGCCTATTATAGGTTAGGTAATAATTGTAATTACGAAGCAATAAGATGCTTATCTTAAGATACTAACAAGGTTAGGTAAGGTCGGTGTTTGCTATGAATCTTTTTAAAGGGTATCTATTATGTTAAGTATGTCACATATGCACATATTTAATAAGTCAATATTGACTTATTAAATTTGCGAGAACGGGTTGGCCCCAAAGAATGAGGTGATTTGGTGAAATGCTATGCCCAAGATTACCATCCGAGTTGCCGTCGGGGAAGTGGCTCAAATAGCCTCGGCTATCACTTCCTTTTGACGGCCGTGATGGTCAAGTGGATTAAGGCGCCCTGTAGTTACCAGTTGCGTTGCTTCTGGGAGTATGGGTTCGAGTCACTTCTGGGGTGTGAGTTTTCATTCGCATATAGTCCTGGGGACCATTCAGGCTTGTTCGCATTTGTGTTCCTCACGTGTGCCCCAAAGAATGAGGTGATTTGGTGAAATGCTATGCCCAAGATTACCATCCGAGTTGCCGTCGGGGAAGTGGCTCAAATAGCCTCGGCTATCACTTCCTTTTGACGGCCGTGATGGTCAAGTGGATTAAGGCGCCCTGTAGTTACCAGTTGCGTTGCTTCTGGGAGTATGGGTTCGAGTCACTTCTGGGGTGTGAGTTTTCATTCGCATATAGTCCTGGGGACCATTCAGGCTTGTTCGCATTTGTGTTCCTCACGTGTGCCCCAAAGAATGAGGTGATTTGGTGAAATGCTATGCCCAAGATTACCATCCGAGTTGCCGTCGGGGAAGTGGCTCAAATAGCCTCGGCTATCACTTCCTTTTGACGGCCGTGATGGTCAAGTGGATTAAGGTGCCCTGTAGTTACCAGTTGCGTTGCTTCTGGGAGTATGGGTTCGAGTCACTTCTGGGGTGTGAGTTTTCATTCGCATATAGTCCTGGGGACGATTCAGGCTTGTTCGCATTTGTGTTCCTCACGTGTGTCCCAAAGAATGAGGTGATTTGGTGAAATGCTATGCCCAAGATTACCATCCGAGTTGCCGTCGGGGAAGTGGCTCAAATAGCCTCGGCTATCACTTCCTTTTGACGGCCGTGATGGTCAAGTGGATTAAGGCGCCCTGTAGTTACCAGTTGCGTTGCTTCTGGGAGTATGGGTTCGAGTCACTTCTGGGGTGTGAGTTTTCATTCGCATATAGTCCTGGGGACGATTCAGGCTTGTTCGCATTTGTGTTCCTCACGTGTGCCCCAAAGAATGAGGTGATTTGGTGAAATGCTTTGCCCAAGATTACCATCCGAGTTGCCGTCGGGGAAGTGGCTCAAATAGCCTCGGCTATCACTTCCTTTTGACGGCCGTGATGGTCAAGTGGATTAAGGCGCCCTGTAGTTACCAGTTGCGTTGCTTCTGGGAGTATGGGTTCGAGTCACTTCTGGGGTGTGAGTTTTCATTCGCATATAGTCCTGGGGACCATTCAGGCTTGTTCGCATTTGTGTTCCTCACGTGTGCCCCAAAGAATGAGGTGATTTGGTGAAATGCAATGCCCAAGATTACCATCCGAGTTGCCGTCGGGGAAGTGGCTCAAATAGCCTCGGCTATCACTTCCTTTTGACGGCCGTGATGGTCAAGTGGATTAAGGCGCCCTGTAGTTACCAGTTGCGTTGCTTCTGGGAGTATGGGTTCGAGTCACTTCTGGGGTGTGAGTTTTCATTCGCATATAGTCCTGGGGACCATTCAGGCTTGTTCGCATTTGTGTTCCTCACGTGTGCCCCAAAGAATGAGGTGATTTGGTGAAATGCTATGCCCAAGATTACCATCCGAGTTGCCGTCGGGGAAGTGGCTCAAATAGCCTCGGCTATCACTTCCTTTTGACGGCCGTGATGGTCAAGTGGATTAAGGCGCCCTGTAGTTACCAGTTGCGTTGCTTCTGGGAGTATGGGTTCGAGTCACTTCTGGGGTGTGAGTTTTCATTCGCATATAGTCCTGGGGACCATTCAGGCTTGTTCGCATTTGTGTTCCTCACGTGTGCCCCAAAGAATGAGGTGATTTGGTGAAATGCTATGCCCAAGATTACCATCCGAGTTGCCGTCGGGGAAGTGGCTCAAATAGCCTCGGCTATCACTTCCTTTTGACGGCCGTGATGGTCAAGTGGATTAAGGCGCCCTGTAGTTACCAGTTGCGTTGCTTCTGGGAGTATGGGTTCGAGTCACTTCTGGGGTGTGAGTTTTCATTCGCATATAGTCCTGGGGACCATTCAGGCTTGTTCGCATTTGTGTTCCTCACGTGTGCCCCAAAGAATGAGGTGATTTGGTGAAATGCAATGCCCAAGATTACCATCCGAGTTGCCGTCGGGGAAGTGGCTCAAATAGCCTCGGCTATCACTTCCTTTTGACGGCCGTGATGGTCAAGTGGATTAAGGCGCCCTGTAGTTACCAGTTGCGTTGCTTCTGGGAGTATGGGTTCGAGTCACTTCTGGGGTGTGAGTTTTCATTCGCATATAGTCCTGGGGACCATTCAGGCTTGTTCGCATTTGTGTTCCTCACGTGTGCCCCAAAGAATGAGGTGATTTGGTGAAATGCTATGCCCAAGATTACCATCCGAGTTGCCGTCGGGGAAGTGGCTCAAATAGCCTCGGCTATCACTTCCTTTTGACGGCCGTGATGGTCAAGTGGATTAAGGCGCCCTGTAGTTACCAGTTGCGTTGCTTCTGGGAGTATGGGTTCGAGTCACTTCTGGGGTGTGAGTTTTCATTCGCATATAGTCCTGGGGACCATTCAGGCTTGTTCGCATTTGTGTTCCTCACGTGTGCCCCAAAGAATGAGGTGATTTGGTGAAATGCTATGCCCAAGATTACCATCCGAGTTGCCGTCGGGGAAGTGGCTCAAATAGCCTCGGCTATCACTTCCTTTTGACGGCCGTGATGGTCAAGTGGATTAAGGCGCCCTGTAGTTACCAGTTGCGTTGCTTCTGGGAGTATGGGTTCGAGTCACTTCTGGGGTGTGAGTTTTCATTCGCATATAGTCCTGGGGACCATTCAGGCTTGTTCGCATTTGTGTTCCTCACGTGTGCCCCAAAGAATGAGGTGATTTGGTGAAATGCTATGCCCAAGATTACCATCCGAGTTGCCGTCGGGGAAGTGGCTCAAATAGCCTCGGCTATCACTTCCTTTTGACGGCCGTGATGGTCAAGTGGATTAAGGCGCCCTGTAGTTACCAGTTGCGTTGCTTCTGGGAGTATGGGTTCGAGTCACTTCTGGGGTGTGAGTTTTCATTCATATATATATATATATATATATATATATATATATATATATATATATATATATATATATATATATATATATATATATATATATATATATATATATATATATATATATATATATATATATTTATGTGCTTTATTATGCATTTGATGGTTACAAGATATACATGGGTTGATACAAAAATAATAATGCAAAAAGGTGCTTGAAGGTTATGGATCTCTTGAAAAACACAACAATGGGAAACATTGATGAATGTCACAGACGGGTTCGATCATTGTTGCAAGTCAAACACTTCTTCGAATTCCTCTGAAGTTGGACTAGTGCCCAAGACGCAACAGGCATTTCCCCTCTGAATCGCAACTCTGAGGCGCTGGAACAAGAAACTTTTTGCTCTCTGGTCTTTTGTAGCGCTGATCAATTTGTCCCCCAATTCCTTCAGGAACTTCAATGAACATTTTCCCCACGAACCGAGGGTCTCCGAGCCGATCAGAACAAAGCTGTAGCAGTGTGCTAGACCTCTGTATTTAATAATTTTCTGCGATTCCCTGAAAGAAGCAGCACCACCGCTTTCACGTGTGCTGTAGTGGAGGTAGGTACTGGCAAGTGTTGCAGCGCACGTGTAGTCCCATACCACTTGCTTACCATCCTTCCAAGGTAGCAAGGTGACCCCATCAGGGCGCTTCTGAGGGTCGTTAGGTCTGGATAAGTGTGGTTCTCTTTGTGCCGGGCAGCGGGCTGTGGCGAGGCTCCTCTTGATGATGTCTTTGACTTCTTCATGTCTTGCAATTTAACCCTGTGATTTACGACATACCAGACCATGACGACCATATTGGTCTGCCATCGCAGTTCCGCAGATGCACCTATGTTCGGTGAGGATGGGGGCGGCAAGGCGAAGGGCAACACCAATGCGGAGAGCGTCATGACTGAGGCGAGTTCCCAGGGCTGCATTGGGCACAGCAAATAAAAAATCCCCGGCGTGGGGTGCTGTTACCGCTAGGAGGCGGGCTTTGTTTTCAGCATCAGCGTTGTCAATCATTGCTGTGACAGTCTTTTCCATTATGGGGCTATCCCAGTGGGCCTGCTTGTGGTCTTTTGGGACTTGTGGTCGGGGTTGAGGGTGTGCAATGGTGTCCCATTGTCTGGCTGCTTTGATGAACGTTTGATCATGAGTTCCCGCTGTCTCTCTCATACGCTCTGGTAGGATCTGCCCTACCAATTCGTTGGCTGCTGTACATGAGGATAAGAATGCTGGAAGTGCTACCTCAGTTGCCTTTCGTATGCCTATCCCTCCAAATCTCACTGGTAGTGTTGCTTGGTCCCACTGACTGTCATCTAAATCTAGGTTGAGCCCCTTCCTGAATATTGACCTGAGGAGCTCATCATATTGATTTAGAAGTGGGTTGCCAAAAGTTGGTGCACACCTTAAGAAGTATGTTAGCCTGGGCAAGGTAAGGCACTTTGTGAGAAGGTAGAGGGCATCGTGTATATATATATATATATATATATATATATATATACATATATATATATATATATATATATATATATATATGTGTGTGTTTATCACGAAAATAAACACGTGATTAAGAATGTGACAATGTCAGACCACGGAGGAAAAATGAAACAGGAAATTTCCTTAAGTACTTTCGTATATTAAATACATCTTCAGAAGGTCCAAACCTTCTGAAGATGTATTTACCTTACAAGAGATTAGTGCACATCTCGTCCTGAAGATGTATTTATTACATCTGAGTATATATATATATTCAGGTTCAGGACCTTCTGAAGATGTATTTAATATACGAAAGTACTTAAGGAAATTTCCTGTTTCATTTTTCCTCCGTGGTCTGACATTGTCATATATATATATATATATATATATATATATATATATATATATATATATATATATATATATATATATATATATATATATATATATATATAAATATATATATATATATATATATATATATATATATATATATATATATATATATATATATATATATGTAATATATGTATTAATAATAAGCTTTAACAGGGTGTAAAATCACGAGAAGGTGTAAGAAACACGGTGTCAGATGTGATGAACGGTGCTCAGCAGGTGAACGTGAGGTCAAGAAAGGTTGTGAGGGCTCCTCAAGCTGCAGATGCTGCGCCCCGCACAAGACCAGTGAGTGTACTGTGCATGCTCTCTTTATCCTTAACATTATAGTATTGATATTACTTCATATTAGATGGTGTTCTTCAACTGCTTTTGTTGAGTATAAATGTTAACTTAATGTGATAGGCAAAACTGATGAGCTCAAACTGACATGTTTAGTCATCTGATGGCAGTTTGCATCATTCTATTCTTCTTACATTTCAGCAGTGTTTTACATTATGCGATATATTATTTATATATTATTACACATTTCACAATATTTTATTTGTTTTATATTTAATTATACCAAAAACTCCCACATACAGTCAAACAATATTTTTATAGACCATACAATATTTGTTATAATATTGCAAGGGTAATATGTGCATGTAGAGTTTGTGTTTGTTATGTCCTTTAATTATGCTCAGTTTTGCATGCAACTGATGATGTTGTCGACGAAGTCAGTTGTTCAGGTTGTGGGGCTAAATTAGTTCTTATGTGCAGCAAGTCTCTGTATTTGTACAATAAACTCTTATTTAATGCTCGTTTGCCAAGAAAATATTTAATTTTTTAATTTAAAGTTTAAAGTCAATGTAATATTTATTAAAATGCGGCTTTATTAAAAATATGCTGAAACATTTTTGTCTGTTAGAATTAATTATTTGTTAAAATAAAATATGAAGCTCTTTGTGTCTACGATGTAAGTTAACTAGAAACATAAAAACGAATGGAACTACAGTTCTATTAGTCTTTAGCAAATGAATAATCACTAATAAAGCCTTGATGATATTTAAGCAAATATTACTCGACTGCTACATAACTAATGTCGTACAAAAGATATGTACAGAAATTTCAAAGCATCATTGCAATACTGTATTTATAATAAGACACCCTATTCGTTGTCATCCAAAACATAATTCAAATAAATGCTGTTGATTTTCCTTGAGTACAAGTACACGAGATGTGCACTAATCTCTTGTAAGTAAGTGCAATTTAAGTAGACTTTATAAGACCCCAAATGTTTGCAATAAATGAAATATATTCCTGTAGAGTGCAAAACCAAGAAAAAGTGCAAGAAACAGAAGGGAACCTGCAAGTCTAAGTGTGGCCGAGAAGAGCAAGAGATTAAGAAGGGCTGCAGTGGCAGCAAATGCCGGTGTTGTGCCGCCCACCATAACAGTACGTGTTGACTGGCTCATCATATATTAGTTGTCACCTCATGTGCCACAATTATAAACATATTATTATTAAATATTATTCGTATTTTACCATAACTGCAATATCTAGTGTTTATTACCAAGTCGCAAGACACGTCATTAATAATAATAACTGAAACATTGGAATATGAACTCGGCAATAGTTGATGATATAGCAACGATGTGTATCTGGGCTGGTTGGTAGTTTATAAGTCAGTGTATGTATGTTATCGATGTGTAGTTCCCAAGACGGTGAACTACACATCGTTTAGTAGTTCATACTAATGAACTATTTGAATGACAGCACATACTTTAATGCTCTAACCTTCTTAACAAACACGATCTGACTTAGCTTTGCCCATGTTGGTCATTCCTACTCCTGTTTTTATTCGTACCGTTGCTCCAATTCTTACCTTCTTTTTTCTTACACTCACTATATTTGTCGTTCATCATATTCATACATCCATCATATTCATACATTCATCATATTCTTACCTTATTCTTACATTATTCTTATCTTACCTTATTCTTACATTATTCTTATCTTACCTTATTCTTACATTATTCTTATCTTACCTTATTCTTACATTATTCTTATCTTACCTTATTCTTACCTTTATCTTAATCTTACCTTTATCTTATTCCTACCTTTCTCCTACCTGCTCCTAACCTCACTCTCACCTTATATTTGCTTATTCCTTCCTCTCTTCCTTCAAGTGTCCAGCAGTTGGAAAACCTTATAAATACTGTCAAGCAGTATCCTCCCACGCGATTGCTGTCACATAATAATGACTGACGATTAAAATGGGAAGTAGTATAGTATGGTAGTATATAGAACGTAGTATATCCTTTCATGAATAAAGATCACATTCACTCCAAATAAATCTTCCACATACGGGGTATTCATGCCCGTGCCACCTCTTGGGTAGCTAACGCTTTATCGATCATCACCGAAATGTAGTCGTTGCTTCACTTTCCTGATGTGTGGATTGGTCATCATAGTAGTTACATAGTTGAAGGTTAATAATGTGTAGTTTGCTTGGTAGTTCCAAAGAAGTACAAAATATGTAGCTTGCTTGGTAGTTCCAAAGATGTACAAAATATGTAGCTTGCTTGGTAGTTCCAAAGATGTACAAAATATGTAGCTTGCTTGGTAGTTCCAAAGATGTACAAAATATGTAGCTTGCTTGGTAGTTCCAAAGATGTACAAAATATGTGGCCTACTTGGTAGTTCCAAATATGTTAATATTGTGTACCTTTCTTGATAGTTTCGAAGATCTTAATAATATGTAGCTAGTTCCAAAGATGTTAATAAGTTCCAAATATGTTAATAATGTGTAGCTAACTTGGTAGTTTAAAGGATGTTAATAATATGTAGCTAGCTTGGTAGTTCGAAAGATGTAAATAAAGGTGTAGATAGCTTGGAAGTTTCATAGATGTTAATAATGTGCAGCTAGCATGATAGCTCCAAATATGTTAATAATGTGTAGCTTGCTCGGTAGTTCCAAAGATATTTATAATGTGTAGCTAGCTTGGTAGTTCGAAAGATGTTATTAATATGTAGCTAGCTTGGTAGTTCGAAAGATGTTATTAATATGTAGCTAGTTTGGTAGTTCGAAAGATGTTTTTAATGTGGAGCTACCTTAGTAGTTCCAAAGATGTTAATAATGTGCAGCTACCTTGGTAGTTCCAAAGAGGGTGTATGTTAATAATGTGTAGCTACCTTGGTAGTTCCTACGGTGTTAATAATGTGTAGCTTGCTTGGTAGTTCCAAAGAAGGTGTATGTTAATAATGTGCAGTTTCAAAGAAGGTTTAGTGTATAATTGGACTGGTAGTTCCAGAGAAGGTGAATATTGGCAATGTTGATCAAAAGCAGGTGAATGTTAGCAATGTTAACTTGGTAGTTCAAAGAAAGGTGTGTGTTAATGGCGTCTAGTTAGCAGAGTAGTTCTTAATTTGATGTCTTCAGAGCAACAATGTATAGCTATTTAGATAGAGCTTTTTGTGCCAAAGATAGGGGGAACAGATTAAGGGTTTGCTATCAGGGAGCAGGAATTTGGGATATAGTAAACAATATGAATGATATTATGGCTGGAAATGGGAACAACCCCATTATATGTATCAGTGTTAGTGGAAAGGATGTAGGACGAGTTATGAGTGAGGCACTTATTCAGAAGTTTTAGGTAGCCATAGAATTAGGAGCAGTAGAGGAATCCCGGCCACATGTGGCATTCTTCCAAGAAAGGCAGCTGGAAATGTATGGTTGTCGAGGCCACTTGGTGTCAAATGCCGACTGGACAAATATTGTAAATCAAATGCAATATCCTTCATTGATAACTGGGAACACTTCTATGGAAGGAATAACATGTACGCTCGGGATAGGGGTGCATTTATCCAGGGCTGGGGTTGTTGTTGTTGCCAACTCGTCGGAGCCTGTAGGTGGAGGGGGTTTGTTTGGGTTTAAACTGTTAATAGAGAGTGGTATGGAAATTGACATGGAGAAAGGCGGCAATAAAATTATGTGTTGGAGGGGAAAAAATGGCAAAATTAACAGGGAAAGAGAAGGCCCTCAAAATAACAGTACACTTAATGTATATTACACGAACAGTGGGAGTCTAAGAAACAAAATAAACGATTTAAATGCTCTTGTCTGCACAGAAACAATAGATATTATTGCACTTATCGAAACATAGATGAATGTAGAAAACAGAGAACTATTAGCTGAATATCAACTAAACGTATGTAAACTATTTTACACAGACAGATATATTAGACAAGGAGAGGGAGTAGCCATATATGTTAGAGAAAATTTTAAATGTAGTCTCCAAGAGGGAATCAAAACTGAGCCCACACACAGAATCTATCTGGCTAGAATTAAACGAAAAAAAAAAAAATCTTATAACAGGAGTTATACACAGACCATCAATCTTAGACACAATGGAAGCAAAGTATGTAGGGGAAGAAATATCTAGAGCATCTAGGGCCAAACAGTATTTCTGTCATTGGTGACTTTAATTATAGTGGAATAAACTGGAATAACAGAACAGGGAATAATGAAGCAGAATATTTTCTGTAATTTATTGACTGTTGCTTTCTTAAGCAATACATTAAGGAACCAACGCAGGAAAATAATATTTTAGACTTATTGATAACTAACATGGAAACACAAATTAATGAAATCGAAATAATGAGTGAGCTAAGGATGTGATCACAAAGAAATTAAATTTGATATAGAATGGAATTGATTTGTAGGGGAATATTCTGTTAAAGTGCCAGATTTTCGAAAAGCAGAGTTTAACGATCTAAGAAATTGTTTGGGTGAAATAATTGGAAAGTCTTGGGCATTGGGGGTGGGCTGGTCTTGGAGCGAGACGTGAACCCAGTGATGGGTGAGGTAAAAAGGGATTTCAATGTGAATTAAAATTTAGCTTATTTTAAAAATATACTAAGCAAAGCACAAGAACGTAGTTGACCATACAAATTGAATAGATCGAATAATAATGACCCAAAATGGATAACAAAGGATCTGAAGAATCTTATAGGTAGAAAGAGAACTTGATACAAAAGGATTAAGAATGGGAAGTAAGTTTAGAATAAGAATTCGTCCAACTGGTTAGAAATGTTAAAAAAGAGATAAGAAGGGCAAAAAGAAACTATGAAGTTCGCATAGTTCGCTTTGCAAGCAGAGACAAATCTTAAAGTTCTTTTTAGGTTATATCGAACAAAGATTAGGGAAAGGATAGGTCCATTAAAAACTGAGACAGGTCAGATAACTGATAATGACAGAGATGTGTAGTATTTTTAATAAATATTTTATCTCTGTATTTACTAAAGTAGAACTGAACATTATGCCTTCAGCCGAACCAGTCTATATGGGTGGGGAAGAGGACAGGTTGACTAGTTTAGCAGTTAACAGGGAGGATGTTTTTAAACAAATAGTGAAACTCATGCCAAACAAATTTCCAGGGCCAGCCGAAGTGTTTTCCAGGGATGCTTAACAAATGCAAAGAAGAGCTTTGCAAGCCATTGTCTACCATATTTAATAAATCGTTAAATCACTCTGCCTAAGTCAGGCAAAGTGCCAGAGTCATGGAAGGTTGCTAATGTGGTACCAATTTTTAAGAAAAGAGATAGATTACTAACGTCAAACTATAGGGCCAATTACCTTTAGATCTATTGCGTGAAAGTGAATTGAATAGATAATTGCAAATACCATTCGTCTTCCCCCTTGAAAAACATAATTTGATAAATGATTCACAACATGGTTTTACTGATGGCCGTTTATGTTTAACAAATTTGCTATCATTTTATTCCAGCATAGTTGAGGCAGTTGATAGAAGTAAGGTATGTGATCTTGAGGTTATCTTGAGATGATTTCGGGGCTTTAGTGTCCCCGCGGCCCGGTCCTCGACCAGGCCTCCACCCCCAGGAAGCAGCCCGTGACAGCTGACTAACTCCCAGGTACCTATTTACTGCTAGGTAACAGGGGCATTCAGGGTGAAAGAAACTTTGCCCATTTGTTTCTGCCTCGTGCGGGAATCGAACCCGCGCCACAGAATTACGAGTCCTGCGCGCTATCCACCAGGCATACGAGGTGATGTTGAGTACCTTGACTTTAGCAAAGCTTTTGACAAAGTGCCACATGAAAGACTGATTAAAAAGTTAGATGCTCAATGTATTTGTGATACTTTATTAAGTTGGATTAGGGCATGGCTATACCAAAGGATACAAAGAGTAAGTATAAATGGGGTTAAGTCAGAGTGGGAAGGTGTTGTACGTGGAGTGCCTCAAGGCTCTGTCCAGGGACCTCTGCTATTAATAATATATATAAATGATTTAGATTTAGGTTTGAGCAGCAATAATTGCAAATTTGCCGATGATACAAAAATTGGGAGGGAAATAAACATGGAAAAAGTCTCTCTATCACTTCAAGACGATCTAAATAGGTGTTTGAAATGGTCAAAAGATTGACAGATGCAGTTTAATGCTGACAAATGTAAGGTTCTGAGGCTAGGTAATGATGATATATTTACAAGACACGAGCTAGAGGGTGTTGAGATGGCGAAGTGAGATTGCGAAAGGGATCTGAAAGTTATGATTAGTAAGAATTTAAAACCAAAAAATCAATGCACAAATGTTCGTCATACGGCAAATAGGACACTGGGATTTATTAATCGAAGCATTACTAATAAGTCACCTGGTGTTGTTCTTCAGCTATATCTTGCTCTGGTTAGTCTCTATTAAGATTATGTTGTTCAGTTTTGGTCGCCGTACTAAAGAATGGATATAAATTCACTAGAACCCGTCCTGTGTAGGATGACAAAGTTAATCCCGCAAATCAGAAACCTGTCATATGAAGAAAGATTGACAAAGCTTATTTTACATTCGCTATAAAGGCAAAGAGTTACAGGTGACATGATAGAAATGTACAAGTGGATGAATGGATTTTAAAAAGGGGATAGGCGATAGGCGATTAAAAGTATCAACACAAGACAGAACACGAAACAATGGGTATAAATTGGATAAGTTTAGATTTTGGAAAACACTGGGTAAATACTGGTTCGGTAACAGAGTTGTTGATTTGTGGAACCAATTACTACGTAACGTGGTGGAAGTGGAGTCCCTTGATTGTTTCGAGCGTGGGTTGGACATGTATGTGAGTGGGATTGGGTGATTATTAATTAGCTACCTTGTATGGGCCAATAGGCTTTCTGCAGTTACCATTATTCTTATGTTCTTATAACACGCAGAAATCACAATAGCGTGATACATCAAATGAACGAACCCTCATCACGACCCTTGTGGGCCGTGATGAGGGTTCGAACCTTGCATGGGGGAATTGTGTTAAACCCTGGTTTGTGTCTCGGAGAGACTGCAGGATCCGTGTGAGAGCAGTTGCACTCCCGGTTTCAATTCTTTTACCATATCGTGGCACAGTCTATTAAGGCCCGTCTGGGATCGTCTAGGACGTAGGTTCGAACCCTCATCACGGCCCTTGTGGATCTGTTATGTTCTTATGTGGTGGAAGTGAGGTCCCCTGATTGTTTCAAGCCTGAGTTTGACATGTATATGAGTGGGATTGGGTGGTTATAAATAGGAGCTGCCTTGACAAACATGTCCTTATGTTCTTATAGTTTACTGGCTATTGGCATCTGGGTAGCTGGGACATCTAATCATGCACACGATACATATTTTAGTTTAATTTGTATTAGACTTGCCTCTCTCGTACTCGGCTTTAATAGTAGCTAATTTATAGGATCAATTTTGATTTATAAAAATTAATAATTTTCGCAATGATAGTTGCATAAAATGAACGTATATTCTTCGATCATTTTCTTGTGAGATTCAATATTCTGAAAAGTTAAGATGATTGAACAGAGTGTAGACGGTCTGAGCGGTGTGAGGAGAGCCGGGGAGTGTGCAAGTCTGCGTGTAAGGGAGAGGAGCGTGAGGTGGCTGGAGGCTGTGGTGGCCGGGGCTGCAGGTGCTGCACCAGACACCATCCAACCTGTCCTCACACCGCTGCCTGTCCAGGCCTCTGTACACACAAGACGGACTGTCGTGTACCTCTCACCTACTACCATTGCTCCGGAGACGATTGTATCTGCTGTCAAAGTAAGTATCCAACAAAACACAAGTTTTATTGCATCCTAATGTTACACACCCAAGAACTTTGTGGCTCACTGAAAATATTGTTTAATAATTGAAAATATGCAAATAACTATTTACAGATAAGCCTAAATAAAGAAAAATATCAGGTTATGTACTTACCTAAAACTGCTTGACAATCATAAAATAAGTGACTTGACTAACGAGCAAATATATATACAAAACTACGTTGGCAATATAGTAATAGAAAGAGCATAAGAAATTACTAGGAAAATTGTCTGCCATGATCAGGAAGAGGGAATGTAGAACAAATAGTTTCAGGGAGACAGATTACAGTGACGACTAGTTAGAAAGATTGAATTGTGTTCATGTCAGTGATGATCTTGAAACATTAAAATCCAAAGTTAACGGTACTCGCCAGAGTGATGAGCAAGTGTTATTAAGGAAGTGTTTTTAAAAGTGTGGAAGTTTTATGTAAGAAGCACAGTATGTGTAGGAGTCAACATTACGATGACTGACAAGTGTGATATTAATGTAAAGGTAGGTCAGGGCCGTGGGGTTACACCCTGAGTAGTTATGTATACATCGATAGGGTCATGACGGAGACTAAGGTGGGTATATACTGTTATGATCTCAGCCTACAGGAGAAACGAGTCTCCCTCCTTGAGAGTTATTCGTCAAGCCTGACCTAACTAGAAGGTCTAGCGAATATTGAGGTGATAACGCATATGTAAAATGGCTGGTTGGATATGTAAAACAATTTAAGATTATGGGCAGTGAGTAAGGAAATAGATAAATGACTGGCTAGGAGATGTGGACATTTTGCTGGAGGCGTGAGGCTCGCTTCCGGAGGACCTTGACCTCACTTGAGTGCCAGACATCGCAGGGGGAAGCCGCGCTCCGGTTGAGCTCCCGTCAGAAGGGAACCCCTAGTGATATATCTCTAAGAGAAGAGAAGTGTGCAGACGTGCCAGCTGTGGAATTGAGCTGAGAACGTTGTGGTCTCAAGTCCTGGTCGAAGAAGAGAGTATCAAGCCGACCAGAGACATTATTGTGGGCGGTGTAAGCGCCGTGACCAGACGCCGTCAGAGGAAGAAGCGCCCTCGACCAGACGACCTGTGGTTTGTTCTTTGGGGAAGAAGTTGCTGAGAACTTCGAAGCCAGCAGATGAAGTAGCTGATGAGACTCCAAGGTAGTGGAGCAGAGGACCTCGAGTTGTGAGGAGAAGCAGCAGTGAAGAGGAGTGTCACGTGCTTCTGTAGAGGTGGAGAAGCACCATAGTTGCTCGGGGAAACTTCATGGTGTGGCAGCCAAGAGAGCTGTGGAGGACCCTAGCAGAAGGGTGAAGCACCGTAGTTGCTCAAGGAAACTTCATGATAGCAGCCTGGAGGAGCTGCAGAGGATCCTGGTAGTGAAGCCCGGAAGAACCTAAGGATATTAGAGTAGTGAACTTCCAGAGGTGGAAGGGGAAGTTCTGGTGGATTACTTATAGGGAGTTGATAGTGTTTGGTTGTCATTAGCGTGCAAGACGCAGTGAGAGGTGAGTGACTGTTGGCATTCTTATGTCAAGGAGTGTTTTACACTGAAGTTTAGAGTTACAGCCGTAGGGTGGATTATCTACAGATGTATGGCGTTCTAGGACTGATAGTGATCGATTGATCATCGTTGTGTATCAATGAACATTTATACTGATATATGTTATTGCATTCAAGTGCTGATTTTCTATATATATATATTATCTTGCTGATGGTGCAACAGTGTATGTAGACTTGATCAACTTGAGGTGGTTGATAGTATCAGGTGGTGAACCAGGAGATAGGATACCACTTGATAAGCTGATAATAGAGTTCTGATGGTGTTGGAGTGCAACCTGATTGTGATATTATAGAGTATAGGATTCATTATTATTATATGTGTGTATGTATCGTGTATGTGCTTTGTCCAGTAAATGTGTCACAATTTGCTGGTGTTTGCCCTTGTCCTAGTGAGGCTTCCCAGGAGGTAGTAAAGAAGGAGAGAGAGAGAGAAAGAGCCAGGAACCACTGCTGTGGACAGGGTAGGAGGTAATACTAGTAAGTCATAGGGGATTGAGGAGATCATATCTCATAAGGAGAGAGTGGGGAGTCACAGCGGCTCGAGTGGGTGTGTGCACGTGACAACGAGGCTAAGTGTTGGAGCCGCATCCCCTAAACGTGTGACGTTGAGCCCCTCTCCAAGAGCCAGAAGCGCCAAGGGTGATCTCCTAGTATAAGCACTCTACCGAGTTGTGGGTTGGGTTGTCCGTAGAGAAGGATCAACGACGACAACACCAACCAACCCACAATCTATAATAATACCTGGTATAGAGACCAGTTAAAGTGCAAATGAACACAAGCAATGTTATGTGGTAGAGAAAGATGGAAATTATGCGATACAGGACGATAAACAGAAAAACGCGCAGAGACGGACAGACAGCACCACACAGTCAGAGTGGAGATTGAGACAAACTTAAAGACAGGGAAAGGGAGAGAAGTAAGAAAAAGAGGGAAAACGGGATATATATATATATATATATATATATATATATATATATATATATATATATATATATATATATATATATATATGCGAACAAGCCTGAATGGTCCCCAGGACAATATGCAGCTGAAAACTCACACCCCAGAAGTGACTCGAACCCATACTCCCAGGAGCAACGCAACTGGTATGTACAAGACGCCTTAATCCACTTGACCATCACGACCGGACATAATGAGGTGATAGCCGAGGCTATTTGAACCACCCCACCGCCGGCACTCGGATAGTAATCTTGGGCATAGCATTTTACCAAATCACCTCATTCTTTGGGGCACACGTGAGGAACACAAATGCGAAGAAGCCTGAATGGTCCCCAGGACAATATGCAGCTGAAAACTCACACCCCAGAAGTGACTCGAACCCATACTCCCAGGAGCAACGCAACTGGTATGTACAAGACGCCTTAATCCACTTGACCATCACGACCGGACATAATGAGGTGATAGCCGAGGCTATTTGAACCACCCCACCGCTATCTTATATATATAGCTGAAAACTCACACCCCAGAAGTGACTCGAACCCATACTCCCAGGAGCAACGCAACTGGTATGTACAAGACGCCTTAATCCACTTGACCATCACGACCGGACATAATGAGGTGATAGCCGAGGCTATTTGAACCACCCCACCGCTATTTTACTATCCGAGTGCCGGCGGTGGGGTGGTTCAAATAGCCTCGGCTATCACCTCATTATGTCCGGTCGTGATGGTCAAGTGGATTAAGGCGTCTTGTACATACCAGTTGCGTTGCTCCTGGGAGTATGGGTTCGAGTCACTTCTGGGGTGTGAGTTTTCAGCTGCATATTGTCCTGGGGACCATTCAGGCTTGTTCGCATTTGTGTTCCTCACGTGTGCCCCAAAGAATGAGGTGATTTGGTAAAATGCTATGCCCAAGATTACTATCCGAGTGCCGGCGGTGGGGTGGTTCAAATAGCCTCGGCTATCACCTCATTATGTCCGGTCGTGATGGTCAAGTGGATTAAGGCGTCTTGTACATACCAGTTGCGTTGCTCCTGGGAGTATGGGTTCGAGTCACTTCTGGGGTGTGAGTTTTCAGCTGCATATTGTCCTGGGGACCATTCAGGCTTGTTCGCATTTGTGTTCCTCACGTGTGCCCCAAAGAATGAGGTGATTTGGTAAAATGCTATGCCCAAGATTACTATCCGAGTGCCGGCGGTGGGGTGGTTCAAATAGCCTCGGCTATCACCTCATTATGTCCGGTCGTGATGGTCAAGTGGATTAAGGCGTCTTGTACATACCAGTTGCGTTGCTCCTGGGAGTATGGGTTCGGGTCACTTCTGGGGTGTGAGTTTTCAGCTATATATATATATATATATATATATATATATATATATATATATATATATATATATATATATATATATATATATATATATATATATATATATATATATATATATATATATTAGTATATTTTGGTAGCAGTCTTTCCTGTAGACATATATTATTATATATGACTGAAAAAGTAAGATTAATAATTCTAACACGAATTTTCTCAATCTTTCGTACATTTCTTTTCACTGTTGGAGGTAATTCAAAAATCAATTCTCCAAAATTCATTTTTATTTCTAATCTGACGCGACACTTGAGCGCGTTTCGTAAAACTTATTACATTTTCAAAGACTTTAGTTAACACATACACAACTGAATAGAACTAATAGAACTTACACATCTCCGATTTTGTTTATATCTACATTTGAGTGAGGTGGATGGGGTGAGGTGGTATTTAATTAGGTATTAATTTCATCAACACAAGCCAGAACATGAAACAATGGGCATTGAATAGAAGTGATTGTAGAAAGCCTATTGGTCCATATTTCTTGATGCTTCTATATTGGAGCGGAGTCTTGAGGTGGGTAGAATATAGTTGTGCATTAATTGGCTGTTGATTGCTGGTGTTGACTTCTTGATGTGTAATGCCTCGCAAACGTCAAGCCGCCTGCTATCGCTGTATCTATCGATGATTTCTGTGTTGTTTACTAGGATTTCTCTGGCGATGGTTTGGTTGTGGGAAGAGATTATATGTTCCTTAATAGAGCCCTGTTGCTTATGCATCGTTAAACGCCTAGAAAGAGATGTTGTTGTCTTGCCTATATACTATTTTTTTTGAGCTTACAGTCCCCAAGAGGGCATTTGAAGGCATAGACGACGTTAGTCTCTTTTAAAGCGTTCTGTTTTGTGTCTGGAGAGTTTCTCATGAGTAGGCTGGCCGTTTTTCTGGTTTTATAGTAAATCGTCAGTTGTATCCTCTGATTTTTGTCTGTAGGGATAACGTTTCTATTAACAATATCTTTCAGGACCCTTTCCTCCGTTTTATGAGCTGTGGAAAAGAAGTTCCTGTTAAATAGTCTAATAGGGGGTATAGGTGTTGTGTTGGTTGTCTCTTCAGAGGTTGCATAGCGTTTCACTTTCCTTCTTATGATGTCTTCGACGAAACCATTGGAGAAGCCGTTGTTGACTAGGACCTGCCTTACCCTACAGAGTTCTTCGTCGACTTGCTTCCATTCTGAGCTGTGGCTGAGAGCACGGTCGACATATGCGTTAACAACACTCCTCTTGTACCTATCTGGGCAGTCGCTTTTGGCATTTAGGCACATTCCTATGTTCGTTTCCTTAGTGTAGACTGCAGTGTGGAAACCTCCGCTCTTTTCCATGACTGTTACATCTAGAAAGGGCAGCTTCCCATCCTTTTCCATCTCGTAAGTGAAACGCAGCACGGAACTCCGCTCAAATGCCTCCTTCAACTCCTGCAGATGTCTGACATCAGGTACCTGTGTAAAAATGTCGTCAACATACCTGCAGTATATGGCCGGTTTCATGTTCATGTCGACTAAGACTTTTTGCTCGATGGTACCCATGTAGAAGTTTGCAAACAGGACACCTAGGGGAGAACCCATAGCGACCCCATCTACTTGCTTATACATGTGCCCATCCGGGCTCTAGAAGGGTGCCTCTTTAGTACAAGCTTGGAGTAGTTTCCTTAGGATATTTTCTGGTATGTCAAGAGGAGTACAGGCTGAATCGCGATACACTCTGTCGGCTATCCCCGATTGTCTCGTCCACTGGTACGTTAGTGAACAGCGATTCTACGTCCAACGAGGCTCTTATGCCTGTGGCCCGTGTGCCCCGCAGTAAGTCAACAAATTCCTTAGGCGACTTCAGGCTGAAGGCGCAAGGGACATAAGGAGTCAGCAGGCCGTTGAGTCGCTTCACTAGTCTGTAAGTGGGTGTGGGTATCTGGCTAATGATTGGCAGAAGTGGGTTTCCAGGCTTGTGTGTCTTGACATTTCCATACGCATATCCAGGTTTATATTCCCCAATAATCTTTGGCAGGTAGAGTCCTGATTTCTAGGCGTTCACAGTTTCGATTAGTCTGTTGACCTTTGCATTCGGCTGTAGTGTCCTTCGTTACCCTTTGGAATTTAGTTTGGTCAGAGAGTATGAGGTTCATTTTCGCCAGATATTCGTCTTTTTTAAGAATGACGTATATTGGCGACTTGTCACCTCTTCTGACAACTATCTCCTTGTTCTCACGAAGGCTTTTGGCTGCCGCTTTGAGCTCGGGGGACAGTATGGTGCTTCTGTAATTGCCTCGATTCTTTCCTCCTTCCGCAATAAGTTCTGCTTGTAAGGTATTTTTGGTGGTGACCTTCTTTTGTGTCTCGAGGTCGAATATGTCGTCCAACAGAATTTCCAGCTCCACTTTCCGGGCCATCTCACTCGGTCTGGACATAACGTGACAGTTTATGCCCAGATTTAGGAGAGTGACTTGGTCCTCAGTGAGGTTAATTCCTGCAAGGTTCAGGAAGCCATCTCTTGGTCATGGAATTGCCATAGGTCCTCCATATAACGTTGTTAGTTTCTTGATAATCCTTGTTTCAGTGCTGAGGTGATGTCGGTCTGTGAGGATGTCGAGGTGTTGTTCAATGCGGGTACGGATACTTTCGTCGATGTTGCTATTTCTCCACTCGTTCGTAGCA
The DNA here is from genome assembly GCF_040958095.1 of Procambarus clarkii. NCBI lineage: Eukaryota > Metazoa > Arthropoda > Malacostraca > Decapoda > Cambaridae > Procambarus > Procambarus clarkii. The sequence goes on from NC_091238.1 coordinate 20,189,017, forward strand.
TGAAGTATTGCATTTTGTTGTCTTTGATTTCATTCTCTGCCTTGTATATCTGATCACGAATCAGATCCTGGCAATATTTTATCGTGAAGGCTTGATTCCTTGCTGTTGGTCGTGCGTTTTAATATTAGTATATTTTGGTAGCAGTCTTTCCTGTAGACATATATTATTAAATATGACCGAAAAAGTAAGATTAATAATTCTATCACGAATATTCTCAATCTTTCGTACATTTCTTTTCACTGTTGGTGGTAGTTCAAAAATCAATTCTCCAAAATTCATTTTTATTTCTAGTCTGACGCGACACTTGAGCGCGTTTCGTAAAACTTATTACATTTTCAAAGACTTTAATTAACACATACACAACTGAATAGAACTAATAGAACTTACACATCTCCGATTTTGTTTATATCTACATTTGAGTGAGGTGGATGGGGTGAGGTGGTATTTAATAAGGTATTAATTTCATCAACACATGCCAGAACATGAAACAATGGGTATTGAATAGAAGTGATTGTAGAAAGCCTATTGGTCCATATTTCTTGATGCTTCTATATTGGAGCGGAGTCTTGAGGTGGGTAGAATATAGTTGTGCATTAATTGGCTGTTGATTGCTGGTGTTGACTTCTTGATGTGTAATGCCTCGCAAACGTCAAGCCGCCTGCTATCGCTGTATCTATCGATGATTTCTGTGTTGTTTACTAGGATTTCTCTGGCGATGGTTTGTTTGTGGGAAGAGATTATATGTTCCTTAATAGAACCCTGTTGCTTATGCATCGTTAAACGCCTAGAAAGAGATGTTGTTGTCTTGCCTATATACTGGGTTTTTTGGAGCTTACAGTCCCCAAGAGGGCATTTGAAGGCATAGACGACGTTAGTCTCTTTTAAAGCGTTCTGTTTTGTGTCTGGAGAGTTTCTCATGAGTAGGCTGGCCGTTTTTCTGGTTTTATAGTAAATCGTCAGTTGTATCCTCTGATTTTTGTCTGTAGGGATAACGTTTCTATTAACAATATCTTTCAGGACCCTTTCCTCCGTTTTATGAGCTGTGGAAAAGAAGTTCCTGTAAAATAGTCTAATAGGGGGTATAGGTGTTGTGTTGGTTGTCTCTTCAGAACCTTGCAGGAATTAACCTCACTGAGGACCAAGTCATTCTCCTAAATCTGGGCATAAACTGTCACGTTATGTCCAGACCGAGTGAGATGGCCCGGAAAGTGGAGTTGGAAATTCTGTTGGACGACATATTCGACCTCGAGACACAAAAGAAGGTCACCACCAAAGATACCTTACAAGCAGAACTTATTGCGGAAGGAGGAAAGAATCGAGGCAATTACAGAAGCACCATACTGTCCCCCGAGCTCAAAGCGGTCGCCAAAAGCCTTCGTGAGAACAAGGAGATAGTTGTCAGAAGAGGTGACAAGTCGCCAATATACGTCATTCTTAAAAAAGACGAATATCTGGCGAAAATGAACCTCATACTCTCTGACCAAACTAAATTCCAAAGGGTAACGAAGGACACTACAGCCGAATTGAAAGCAAAGGTCAACAGACTAATCGAAACTGTGAACGCCAAGAAATCAGGACTCGACCTGCCAAAGATTATTGGGGAATATAAACCTGGATATGCGTATGGAAATGTCAAGACACACAAGCCTGGAAACCCACTTCGGCCAATAATTATGCCAGATACCCACACCCACGTACAGACTAGCGAAGCGACTCAACAGCCTGCTGACTCCTTATGTCCCTTGCGCCTTCAGCCTGAAGTCGCCAAAGGAATTTGTTGACTTACTGCGGGGCACACGGGCCACAGGAATAAGAGCCTCGTTGGACGTAGAATCGCTGTTCACTAACGTACCAGTTGACGAGACAATCGGGGATAGCCGACAGAGTGTATCGTGATTCAGCCTGTACTCCTCTTGACATACCAGAAAATATCCTAAGGAAACTACTCCAAGCTTGTACTAAAGAGGCACCCTTCTTGAGCCCGGATGGGCACATGTATAAGCAAGTAGATGGGGTCGCTATGGGTTCTCCCCTAGGTGTCCTGTTTGCAAACTTCTACATGGGTACCATCGAGCAAAAAGTCTTAGTCGACATGAACATGAAACCGGCCATATACTGCAGGTATGTTGACGACATTTTTACACAGGTACCTGATGTCAGACATCTGCAGGGTTTGAAGGAGGCATTTGAGCGGAGTTCCGTGCTGCGTTTCACTTACGAGATGGAAAAGGATGGGAAGCTGCCCTTTCTAGATGTAACAGTCATGGAAAAGAGCGGAGGTTTCCACACTGCAGTCTACACTTAGGAAACGAACATAGGAATGTGCCTAAATGCCAAAAGCGACTGCCCAGATAGGTACAAGAGGAGTGTTGTTAACGCCTATGTCGACCGTGCTCTCAGCCACAGCTCAGAATGGAAGCAAGTTGACGAAGAACTCTGTAGGGTAAGCCAGGTCCTAGTCAACAACGGCTTCTCCAATGGTTTCGTCGAAGACATCATAAGAAGGAAAGTGAAACGCCATGCAACCTCTGAAGAGACAACCAACACAACACCTATACCCCCTATTAGACTATTTTACAGGAACTTCTTTTCCACAGCTCATAAAACGGAGGAAAGGGTCCTGAAAGATATTGTTAATAGAAACGTTATCCCTACAGACAAAAATCAGAGGATACAACTGACGATTTACTATAAAACCAGAAAAAAGGCCAGCCTACTCATGAGAAACTCTCCAGACACAAAACAAAACGCTTTAAAAGAGACTAGCGTCGTCTATGCCTTCAAATGCCCTCTTGGGGACTGTAAGCTCCAAAAAACCCAGTATATAGGCAAGACAACAACATCTCTTTCTAGGCGTTTAACGATACATAAGCAACAGGGCTCTATTAAGGAACATATAATCTCTTCCCACAACCAAACCATTGCCAGAGAAATCCTAGTAAACAACACAGAAATCATCGATAGATACAGCGATAGCAGGTGGCTTGACGTTTGCGAGGCATTACACATCAAGAAGTCAAGACCAGCAATCAACAGCCAATTAATGCACAACTATATTCTACCCACCTCAAGATTCCGCTCCAATATAGAAGCATCAAGAAATATGAACCAATAGGCTTTCTACAATCACTTCTATTCAATACCCATTGTTTCATGTTCTGGCTTGTGTTGATGAAATTAATACCTTATTAAATACCACCTCACCCCATCCACCTCACTCAAATGTAGATATAAACAAAATCAGAGATGTGTAAGTTCTATTAGTTCTATTCAGTTGTGTATGTGTTAACTAAAGTCTTTGAAAATGTAATAAGTTTTACGAAACGCGCTCAAGTGTCGCGTCAGACTAGAAATAAAAATGAATTTTGGAGAATTGATTTTTGAATTACCACCAACAGTGAAAAGAAATGTACGAAAGATTGAGAAAATTCGTGTTAGAATTATTTATCTTACTTTTTCGGTCATATTTAATAATATATGTCTACAGGAAAGACTGCTACCAAAATATACTAATATATATATATATATATATATATATATATATATATATATATATATATATATATATATATATATATATATATATATATATATATATATATATATGCAAACAAGCCTGAATGGTCCCCAGGACTATATACAACTGAAAACTCACACCCCAGAAGTGACTCGAACCCATACTCCCACAACTGGTATGTACAGGGACGCCTTAATCCGCTTGACCATCACGACCGGACAAAAGGAAGTGATAGCCGAGGCTATATGAACCACTTCCCCGCCGGCACTCGGATGGTAATCTTGGGCATAGCATTTTATCAAATCACCTCATTCTTTGGGGCACACGTGAGGAACACAAATGCAAACAAGCCTGAATGGTCCCCAGGACTATATACAACTGAAAACTCACACCCCAGAAGTGACTCGAACCCATACTCCCACAACTGGTATGTACAGGGACGCCTTAATCCGCTTGACCATCACGACCGGACAAAAGGAAGTGATAGCCGAGGCTATATGAACCACTTCCCCGCCGGCACTCGGATGGTAATCTTGGGCATAGCATTTTATCAAATCACCTCATTCTTTGGGGCACACGTGAGGAACACAAATGCAAACAAGCCTGAATGGTCCCCAGGACTATATACAACTGAAAACTCACACTATCACTTCCTTTTGTCCGGTCGTGATGGTCAAGCGGATTAAGGCGTCCCTGTACATACCAGTTGTGGGAGTATGGGTTCGAGTCACTTCTGGGGTGTGAGTTTTCAGTTGTATATAGTCCTGGGGACCATTCAGGCTTGTTTGCATTTGTGTTCCTCACGTGTGCCCCAAAGAATGAGGTGATTTGATAAAATGCTATGCCCAAGATTACCATCCGAGTGCCGGCGGGGAAGTGGTTCATATAGCCTCGGCTATCACTTCCTTTTGTCCGGTCGTGATGGTCAAGCGGATTAAGGCGTCCCTGTACATACCAGTTGTGGGAGTATGGGTTCGAGTCACTTCTGGGGTGTGAGTTTTCAGTTGTATATAGTCCTGGGGACCATTCAGGCTTGTTTGCATTTGTGTTCCTCACGTGTGCCCCAAAGAATGAGGTGATTTGATAAAATGCTATGCCCAAGATTACCATCCGAGTGCCGGCGGGGAAGTGGTTCATATAGCCTCGGCTATCACTTCCTTTTGTCCGGTCGTGATGGTCAAGCGGATTAAGGCGTCCCTGTACATACCAGTTGTGGGAGTATGGGTTCGAGTCACTTCTGGGGTGTGAGTTTTCAGTTGTATATAGTCCTGGGGACCATTCAGGCTTGTTTGCATTTGTGTTCCTCACGTGTGCCCCAAAGAATGAGGTGATTTGATAAAATGCTATGCCCAAGATTACCATCCGAGTGCCGGCGGGGAAGTGGTTCATATAGCCTCGGCTATCACTTCCTTTTGTCCGGTCGTGATGGTCAAGCGGATTAAGGCGTCCCTGTACATACCAGTTGTGGGAGTATGGGTTCGAGTCACTTCTGGGGTGTGAGTTTTCAGTTGTATATAGTCCTGGGGACCATTCAGGCTTGTTTGCATTTGTGTTCCTCACGTGTGCCCCAAAGAATGAGGTGATTTGATAAAATGCTATGCCCAAGATTACCATCCGAGTGCCGGCGGGGAAGTGGTTCATATAGCCTCGGCTATCACTTCCTTTTGTCCGGTCGTGATGGTCAAGCGGATTAAGGCGTCCCTGTACATACCAGTTGTGGGAGTATGGGTTCGAGTCACTTCTGGGGTGTGAGTTTTCAGTTGTATATAGTCCTGGGGACCATTCAGGCTTGTTTGCATTTGTGTTCCTCACGTGTGCCCCAAAGAATGAGGTGATTTGATAAAATGCTATGCCCAAGATTACCATCCGAGTGCCGGCGGGGAAGTGGTTCATATAGCCTCGGCTATCACTTCCTTTTGTCCGGTCGTGATGGTCAAGCGGATTAAGGCGTCCCTGTACATACCAGTTGTGGGAGTATGGGTTCGAGTCACTTCTGGGGTGTGAGTTTTCAGTTGTATATAGTCCTGGGGACCATTCAGGCTTGTTTGCATTTGTGTTCCTCACGTGTGCCCCAAAGAATGAGGTGATTTGATAAAATGCTATGCCCAAGATTACCATCCGAGTGCCGGCGGGGAAGTGGTTCATATAGCCTCGGCTATCACTTCCTTTTGTCCGGTCGTGATGGTCAAGCGGATTAAGGCGTCCCTGTACATACCAGTTGTGGGAGTATGGGTTCGAGTCACTTCTGGGGTGTGAGTTTTCAGTTGTATATAGTCCTGGGGACCATTCAGGCTTGTTTGCATTTGTGTTCCTCACGTGTGCCCCAAAGAATGAGGTGATTTGATAAAATGCTATGCCCAAGATTACCATCCGAGTGCCGGCGGGGAAGTGGTTCATATAGCCTCGGCTATCACTTCCTTTTGTCCGGTCGTGATGGTCAAGCGGATTAAGGCGTCCCTGTACATACCAGTTGTGGGAGTATGGGTTCGAGTCACTTCTGGGGTGTGAGTTTTCAGTTGTATATAGTCCTGGGGACCATTCAGGCTTGTTTGCATTTGTGTTCCTCACGTGTGCCCCAAAGAATGAGGTGATTTGATAAAATGCTATGCCCAAGATTACCATCCGAGTGCCGGCGGGGAAGTGGTTCATATAGCCTCGGCTATCACTTCCTTTTGTCCGGTCGTGATGGTCAAGCGGATTAAGGCGTCCCTGTACATACCAGTTGTGGGAGTATGGGTTCGAGTCACTTCTGGGGTGTGAGTTTTCAGTTGTATATAGTCCTGGGGACCATTCAGGCTTGTTTGCATTTGTGTTCCTCACGTGTGCCCCAAAGAATGAGGTGATTTGATAAAATGCTATGCCCAAGATTACCATCCGAGTGCCGGCGGGGAAGTGGTTCATATAGCCTCGGCTATCACTTCCTTTTGTCCGGTCGTGATGGTCAAGCGGATTAAGGCGTCCCTGTACATACCAGTTGTGGGAGTATGGGTTCGAGTCACTTCTGGGGTGTGAGTTTTCAGTTGTATATAGTCCTGGGGACCATTCAGGCTTGTTTGCATTTGTGTTCCTCACGTGTGCCCCAAAGAATGAGGTGATTTGATAAAATGCTATGCCCAAGATTACCATCCGAGTGCCGGCGGGGAAGTGGTTCATATAGCCTCGGCTATCACTTCCTTTTGTCCGGTCGTGATGGTCAAGCGGATTAAGGCGTCCCTGTACATACCAGTTGTGGGAGTATGGGTTCGAGTCACTTCTGGGGTGTGAGTTTTCAGTTATATATATATATATATATATATATGGGATAGACTGCCACTCTCGGATTGGCCTCATCAGTCACACCAGACGCTGCACCAGGATTGATAACTAGGGCGCATCTCCATAGTCTCCCGAGACTGAAGGATGCCTTATATATATATATATATATATATATATATATATATATATATATATATATATATATATATATATATATATATATATATATATATCTTAGAAAATATGAAGAAAGTGGGTTAGGTGAAGGATTGACCTAACGATTTTTTAATTATTTCATAATTCCAGGTATTGTTGAACAGTCGACAACACATCAGACTGGTCAAACAAACCCATCAGGTCAGACAACAAATCCATCAGGTCAGACAACTAATCCATCAGGTCAGACAACAAATCCATCAGGTCAGACAACTAATCCATCAGGTCAGACAACAAATCCATCAGGGCAGACAAGAAATCCATCAGGTCAGACCACAAATCCATCAGGTCAGACAACAAACCCATCAGGTCAGACAACAAATCCATCAGGTCAGACTACAAACCAATCAGGTCAGACAACAAACCCATCAGGTCAGACAACAAATCCATCAGGTCAAACTACAAACCAATCAGGTCAGACAACAAACCCATCAGGTCAGACCACAAATCCATCGGGTCAGACAACAAATCCATCAGGTCAGACAACAAACCCATCAGGTCAGACAACAAATCCATCAGGTCAGACAACAAACCCATCAGGTCAGACCACAAATCCATCAGGTCAGACAACAAACCCATCAGGTCAGACCACAAATCCATCAGGTCAGACCACAAATCCATCAGGTCAGACAACAAACCCATCAGGTCAGACAACAAATCTATCAGGTCAGACAACAAACCCATCAGGTCAGACAACAAATCTATCAGGTCAGACTACAAACCCATCAGGTCAGACAACAAATCCATCAGGTCAGACTACAAACCAATCAGGTCAGACAACAAACCCATCAGGTCAGACCACAAATCCATCGGGTCAGACAACAAATCCATCAGGTCAGACAACAAACCCATCAGGTCAGACAACAAATCCATCAAGTCAGACAACAAACCCATCAGGTCAGACCACAAATCCATCAGGTCAGACAACAAACCCATCAGGTCAGACCACAAATCCATCAGGTCAGACAACAAACCCATCAGGTCAGACCACAAATCCATCAGGTCAGACCACAAATCCATCAGGTCAGACAACAAACCCATCAGGTCAGACAACAAATCTATCAGGTCAGACTACAAACCCATCAGGTCAGACAACAAATGCATCAGGACAGACAACCAATCAATCAGGTCAGACAACAAATTCCGGGACAGTGATATCAACCAATCAAATTGGAACAACAACAAGCACCTCAACGACCCTATCAACAACCCCAACAACTGGAACAACATCAACCACAGCAACTGGAACAACATCAACCACAGCAACTGGAACAACATCAACCACAGCAACTGGAACAACATCAACCACAGCAACTGGAACAACATCAACCACAGCAACTGGAACAACATCAACCACAGCAACTGGAACAACATCAACCACAGCAACTGGAACAACATCAACCACAGCAACTGGAACAACATCAACCACAGCAACTGGAACAACATCAACCACAGCAACTGGAACAACATCAACCACAGCAACTGGAACAACATCAACCACAGCAACTGGAACAACATCAACCACAGCAACTGGAACAACATCAACCACAGCAACTGGAACAACATCAACCACAGCAACTGGAACAACATCAACCACAGCAACTGGAACAACATCAACCACAGCAACTGGAACAACATCAACCTCTACAACGATCATAACTGGAATCATAATAATTGGAACAACACCAACTACCACTTCCACAATCACAACATCTACCACCACCATAACATCAACTACCACTTCAACAACCTCAACATCAACCACCATCTCCACAACAACAACATCACCTACTACCTCCGCAACTACAACATCAACTACCACTTCAACAACCACAACATCGTCTACCACCACTACAACATCAACTACCACTTCAACAACCACAACATCGTCTACCACCACTACAACATCAACTACCACTTCAATAACCACAACATCAACTACTACCTCCACAACCACATCATCAACTACCACCTCCACAACTACTACATCAACTACAACCTCTACATCAACAACATCAACTACCACCTCTACAACCACAACATCATCTACTACCTCCACAACCACAGCATCAACTACCACTTCCACATCCACAATCACTACATCAACTACAACCTCCACAACAACAACAACCACCACCTCCACAACCACAACTTCATCTACCACAACATCAACTACCACCTCCACAACTACTACATCAACAACTACAACATCAACCACCTCCTCTACAACAACATCAACCACCTCAACCACAACATCAACTACCACTTCAACAACCACAACATCAACTACCACTTCAACAACCACAACATCAACTACCACTTCAACAACCACAACATCAACTACCACCTCTACAACTACATCAACTACCACATCCACAACTACATCAACAACGACATCAACTACCACATCTACAACTACTACATAAACAACGACATCAACTACAACCTCTACAACTACAACTACTACATCTGCAATTTGATAAACAACATCAACTACCACAACAACCACAACAACTACCACCTCCACAACAACAACAACATCAACTACTACCTACACAACCACAACATCAACTACGACAACAAAAACAACTACTACAAAAACAAAATCAACAATCGCGACAACAACAACAACATTAACCATCACCTCCTCAACCACAACATAAACTACCACGACAACAACACCAACATCAACTACCACGACAACAACAACCACGACAACAACACCAACATCAACTACCACGACAACAACAACCACAACAACAACACCAACATCAACTACCACGACAACAACAACCACAACAACAACACCAACATCAACTACCACGACAACAACAACCACGACAACAACATCAACTACCACGACAACAACAACCACAACAACAACACCAACATCAACTACCACGACAACAACAACCACGACAACAACACCAACATCAACTACCACGACAACAACAACCACGACAACAACACCAACATCAACTACCACGACAACAACAACCACGACAACAACACCAACATCAACTACCACGACAACAACAACCACAACAACAACACCAACATCAACTACCACGACAACAACAACCACAACAACATCAACAAAATAAACTACCACGACGACAACAACAACAACAACTACCATGACAACAATAACAACAACAATTACCACGACAACAACAACCACTACCACGACAACAACAAAATTAAATATCACAACGACAACATATATTAACTACCACAACAACAAAAACTACTACTACTATTACTACCACTACAATTGCTTAAACTACCATATCAATAACAACAACTATCAACTACCACACAATAAACGACTAGAGGAACTGAAGCTGAAATTATATATCCATATAGTGCAAAGAAAATGAATCATGCACATCCGTTTGGGATGCCGCTGGATGCCACTGCCTTCCTACAGTCTGAGGAGCCAGACTTTCAAGACTTGTATATGGTTAACTACAGCTGGAGGCCGAGGAGACAGACTTTCAAGACTTTTATATGGTTAACCACAACTGGAGGGCAGGGAGCCAGACTTTCAAGACTTGTATATGGCTAAGCTTAGCTTGCAACCGTGGAGCCAGACTTTAATGACTTGTATATGGTTAAACACAGCTGAAGGCCGGGGAGACAGACTTTCAAGACTTGTATATGGTTAACCACAGCTGGAGGCCGAGGAGACAGCCTTTCAAGACTTGTAACTGGTTAACCACAGATGGAGATCGAGGAACCAGACTTTCATGACTTGTATAAGGCTAAGCACAGCTGAAGGCCCGGGAGCAAGACTTTCAAGACTTGTATATGGTTTGTATATGGGAGCTGGTCGGCTGAGCGGACAAAACGCGGAACTTGTGATCCTGTGGTTCTGGGTTCGATCCCAGGCGCCGGCGAGAAACAATGGGCAGTTTCTTTCACCATATGCCCCTGTCACCTAGCAGTAAAATAGGTACGTGGGTGTTAGTTAGCTGTCACGGGCTGCTCCCTGGGGGTGGAGGCCTGGTCGAGGACCAGGCCGCGGGGACACTAAAAAGCCCCGAAATCATCTCAAGATAACCTCAAGATGGTTAGCTGCAGTTGGAGGCCGGGGCGTCAGACTTTCAAGACTTGTATATAGCTAAGCACAGTTGGAGGCTGGGGAGCCAGATCTTCCAGACATGTAATGGATTAGCCACAGCTTGCAGCTGATTAGCCACAGCTTGCAGACTTACGTGAGGTTAACCACAGCTGGTGGTTCATGAGCCAGAGCTTGCATACTCATGTAAGGTTAACCACAGATAGTGGTTGATGTGTCACAGCTTGCAGAATTTTGTAAGGTTAACCACAGCTGTAGTCCGGGGAGCCAGAGCTTGCAGACTTATGTAAGGTTGCCACAGCTGGTGGTTCATGAGCCAGAGCTTGCAGACTTATGTAAGGTTAACCACAGCTAGTGGTTCATGAGCCAGAGGTGGCAGACTTACGTAAAGTTAACCACAGCTGGTGGTTCATGAGCCAGAGCTTGCAGAGTTATGTAAGGTTAACCACAGCTAGTGGTTCATGAGCCAGAGGTGGCAGACTTACGTAAAGTTAACCACAGCTGGTGGTTCATGAGCCAGAGCTGGCAGACTTATGTAAGGTTAACCAAAGCTGGAGTCCGGGGAGCCAGAGTTTGCAATCATATATAGGGTTAGTCAAAGCTGGAGTCCGGGGAGCCAGAGTTTGCAGACATATATGAGGTTAGTCAAAGCATATATGCGACAGGCCACAGCTGGAGATCTATGAGCAAGAACTTCCAAACATATATGAAGTCTTAGCCTCACTTGCATGCTTTCCTCAGCATCCGTGAGTCTGTTATCCAAGCAACCCTCATCTTTAATCATATATTTTAAAATTGCCTCATTCTGTTTGTTTTTAATCATATTATCTGACGATCCATAGAATCCCCTTTGCTTTTTTTAGATTCTCAAACTCACAAGAGTCTCTTTCATTAAATAATAATTTACCTGTTCCTTCTTTAGTAAGGGGAACTTTCACTATGTTCCTGAGCACTAATCGCTTCCAAACCTTGCGCACACACAAAAAGAAAGCACCTAACTTAGCACATATTTAGACATTTGCTCATATGAAGCCCCTTACCTAGCTTGGGTTCAATGATCAATGTCCTCGCGACTCGGTCTCTGGACAGGCCTTCTGGCTTGGGTCTGGTAAACCAGGTAATTGAAAGGAATCTCTCAGTTTGATATGTAAATGATCAATGACCAATTCCTCACCCGGTTGATCAGGAATACATTTGAGGCTTTACCAAGTTTCCCTTCGAACACCGAGATGCTCGGGTAGTTATGCCCTACGTGTAAGGGAGGGTGAGGAAAATTATTGTGCTTTAAATGTTTACAAAATTTTATTTCATCATTCCTAATGCTCGAATGCTTTTCAGCGAAGCTATTGCACATTATGATCTACCCCCTACTCTCGCAGGGAGATATTTCTGTGACAGTCTCTGAGATTTTCCAAATGTAAACTACTATTCATCTCTCTCGAGTAGATAGAGATGTATCATTCGAGTATGCATCGCACCAAAGAGAGTAGATTGAGACATTTAATGCGATCCGATTAATTTAAATGTTTTATTGAATGTATTTATGGAGTGAGAGTCCTCTGCACATACTACTGTTTAGCAATGGGTGTGTCATGACACTTGTCATTAATAAGTCTAAAACCTATCACTATTACCCCCATGACTCTTTTTAGTCTGTAACATAATTATAACTCAAAACATATTTATTTTCAATTCTCATTTACACTCACTTTTGATTTCCAGCCCTCGCCTTGCTCCTGATCTCCAACCACCCACTTGTCTCCTTGCCCCTAGCCCCAGAAAGAACCTGATTTCCAGCCCCTAGCTGGCTCTTGATTCCCTAACTCCCAGCTGGCACCTGTTGCCCAGCCCCCACCTGGCTCCTGATACCTCAACCACAGCTGGCTCGTGATCACCAGCATCCAAACGGTTCCTGATCTCCAGCCCCCACCTGGATCTCGATCTCCAGCTCCCACCTGGCTCCTGATCCCGCAGCCCCTCTTGGCTCCTGATCTCCATCCCCAATCTAGCTCCTGATACCCAATCCCCAGCTGGCACTTATTCCCCAGTCCCAAGTTGGCAACTGATCCACAGCCCACAGCCCACCGATGTTTCCCCATCGGTGATCCCCCAAGAAGGATATGGGATCTAGGGGCACCTGATCCCCAACCCCCAGCTGGCACCTGATCCCCAATCCGCAGTAGGCACCTGATCCCCAGCCCCCCAGCTGGCACCTGATTCTCAGCCCCCAGCTGGCACCTGATCCCCAGCCCCCAGCTGACACCTGATCCCCAGCTCCCAGCTGGCAGCTGATGCCCAGCCCCCAGCTGGCACCTGATCCTCATCCCCCAGCTGGCACCTGATCTCCAGCCCCCAGATGGCACCTGATCGCTAGCTCACAGCTGGAACCTGATCACCTGCCCCCCAGCTGGCACCTGATCCCCAGACCCCAGCTGGCACCTGATCCCCAGCTCACAGCTGGAACCTGATCACCTGCCCCCCAGCTGGCACCTGATCCCCAGCCCCCAGCTGGCACCTGATCCCCAGCTCACAGCTGGAACCTGATCACCTGCCCCCCAGCTGGCACCTGATCCCCAGCCCCCAGCTGGCACCTGATCCCCAGCTCATAGCTGGAACCTGATCACCTGCCCCCCAGCTGGCACCTGATCCCCAGACCCCAGCTGGCACCTGATCCCATGCCTCCACTTCATTACTTGCCAACAACTTAGTCCAGATTCATGAAGCAGTAACGAGTGCTAAAGGCAACTTTTCCTTCTTATCGGGTTCTTGGTTGATAAGTTGTGATTCAACAAACTGTTTACTAATACCGATCTTTCTAGTAACACGCCTTCAAGCCAAGACATTTCTGGAGTACTTGTAAGAGTCCAGTTCAGAGACCAGGCCGCAGGGAGGTTGATCCCCGAAATCGATGCAAATCATACATAAGCTATGTTTTTGACTACATAACCAAGAACTGGAAATATGTCTGCCGGCGTGTCCATCATGTTAAATATTAATGATTTTTTACCAATAACTCGTAATAGATATGTCTATTATGAAAAAAATCATTAAATAATTGTAGCAAGAAAGTACGTTAGTAGTTATTAAATAAGCATTGCTGAGCACTGCATGTCATAGAAGCTTATTATTGCTAACTCCGTCGGAAACTAGACATCATTCTTCTGTCTAACGTTAATTACTAACCCTCGGTGTGTCTGTCTAACGCAAATTACTAATCCCCGGTGTGTCTCACATTTAAATTATTTAAGTACTTATAAAATATGTAAATAAATAATATCACAGCATCATATTACGAGAAAAAGTATTAAGTAAATGGAATCTGCGAAACTTATTAGTAGTGACCTCCGTTGAAAGCTAGGTGAACCAGATCCCAAATAGCTGCGAAAGAACACCTTGGGAAATCCTACATGGGGGAGTCTTATAGCCAAGTGCAACCTTCGTGCAACAGCCCAATAAAAAGGTATACATGATGCTTAATGAATCTAATTCTGAAGTGGTAGAATTTTCATGTTTTCTTTATCAGTTTTTCTTGTGTTTATTACTTAGGTTTAGTAAATTTATTTAAGTTTTCGCTTTATATTGTTTTATTTATATATAATTTTCTGTTTAATAATGAGCATTCACGTAATTGACTTTAATTCTGTCCAATTCTTGCATAAATTTATGAAATGCATTTCTTATCCTGCAGATAAACATAATATTTATGTTAAAAAATTAAATGTTATTTATAACACCGGTTCTGGCGATGAGAGTGCGTTTGTAGTTCATTATTTATGAAAAGCATGTAAAAAGATCTCGATAATTTTGTTCTATATGCGATGTAAAATGTTCATAGAAGTTCTATACGTGCATTTTACATCGAACAAAAGATAATTTATTCTATTACTACTACCTTCAAATGTCTTCCCAATATATCATTGCAAATAATTAGGAGGGAGAGATCTATCATTTCTGCTGCAGGCTACTTTTAGGAAATCACCAATAATCAGGGATCTACTCTCTGCCAACGGCCTTCGTCAGGTTAACTGTTACAGTCAGTGGTGATAAACTTCTGTGACGGTAAAATGACTAGGAGCAGTGGCATAGGGCAATTGGAGTGCAATGCACATATAAGAAAAAGTAAACACAAATTAAAATAAAACTGCTATGTTAACTTCTTCACGGTGTGGTAACTGCAGGATAAAGTACAAGCATGGAAAAATTTAAATACTTTACTTATGAAAAAAAATAGCTTTGACAAAATTACAAATAATAAATATTCTTTCCAAGACGTGGCTATATTACAGAGTGCAAAATAATAAAAACAATCAAACAGACACGTTAACGTTACGTTAGAGAACTAGACCAAGATGTCTTACAAGAGGGTGTGTCGAATGGTACTCTGAATGAGACTGTAAGAGTCAGCCAACTGTGCACATCTAGTAAGGTTGGGTTCTTCCTTGTCTGCAAGATAAAGACGTACAAGAGTAGGTACACGACGTAGGAATTCCTCAACAAAGATGAGGTTGATGAGCTCTGTAAATTAGGAGACTTGTGCTGCTTCCAGCCACTTTATGAAATACCTTCTCTTATTACTAGCGCTCTAGATAAGTATTAGAACTAGTTTTAAGGTAGTCCCTAAACTTACGTCTATAGTTCTCTATGGAAAGGAGGTAGGCATCAAGCACTGCCTGTTTCTACACTTGGTAGTCGGTTTCCGAAGGCATAGTACTGAGGATTAAGGCGGCTTTACCTGTCAAATGAGATTTTATAAGTACAGACCACAGATTTTCAGGCCAGCTGAGCTGGATTAGCTAGACCCTCAAATGAGGTAAAGAATGCATCTACCTGTCTCGACAAAAGACGGCATCAACTAAATTGCACGAGAAAGATTAAAACGTACCGGGAGTTTAGCTTCTCTTTCCTTGCGCTGATAGATGTGGGTGGTTTCCAGGTCAAGCTCTTTTCTGTGGTGTTCTAGAGCAATGGCGGATTCCCATTTTTTCTCTCGAAGAGCTTCCTTCTGCAGTTCTTTTTCATGTTCTCATTGGATTGGAAGTTCACGTTCTCTTACTTGGAGAGCGTCCTGTTCACGTTTACGTTGGAGTTCCATTTCACGTTCTCTTACCTGAAGAGTTTCCTTTTGAAGAGCAGCTTCTTTTTCAGCGAGCATGAGGTGAAGTTCAGATTCTCGTTCCTTCCTTTGAAGGTGTTATAAATATACATGTGTGGTGGGCTTGCTATGGGGAACTGGTACTATTAAGGGGTAAGGGTAGTTAGAAGACAGAGTATCAAATATGGGAGAGCTAAAAGGCCCGGCCCCCAAAATAAACTATCCACAGTAGTAATAACTTGCTACTAGACCATATATGTTAGTCTAAGGGTTGATCAATGCACTCCCACACAGGAAGAAGGGATACTCTGTAATTCATGTACTTATTTATTAACCCCTTAACAACCCCCCATATACACTCACACCAATAACAATAATAATAATAATAACTTTACCACACTATCTTACGTTAAAAGCCTTGGTCCACATAGGCAGGATACAAGGTTTACACTCATAACAAGCTAGGGTAAAGTACTACTGGTAAGCACTGAAGCTGGATGCAGCTTAGGGTTGTGAGACCATGTGGTACCCTAATACAAAACACAACACTTAGGGTTACCCAAAACACTGGCAACTACTACCCCCAGGTCTCACCAATCGTTACTACCAGAGTAGGTACACTTAGAAATCATACAATACTTAACTTAATGGTACAGGAACTTAAGGTAAGGGAAATAAGTAAGAGGAGAAGGGAGGAGAGTAGGGGTGCAGCCACAGAGTAGGTCTCGTGCCCACGAACGCCAGCCAGAGAAGAACGCTCCTAACGACCAGCTAGGCCTCCCGCATGTCGTGGTGCCGGAAGGAGCCTAATTGATCGTGCAGCTAAGCACATTAAAGATCTTCCCCTATGCAACGTATTGTTACTTTACAAATGATTAGAAAGTATTAGTAAGCAAAGTTGGTGCCTATGTTATTATTTAATAATCAACCCCCCAGCTCAGTCTTTAAATGCTCTTTGAAAAACAAGAATAGTCTTGCGTCTGGCAGGGAAGATACAAACAATTGCCGCTCGTGATGCACTCAACTGTACTACCAGAAAGTTTAATAGCTCAATTTTGACCTCTGGTTTCCACTGGAGAACCCAGGGTCGTAACACTCCTCCCCCCTTCAGAGAAAAAAAAAATGTGACTACTAGAATAGTAGTCATATTTTTTTGTAAGAGTATACAGAGAATAAAAAGAAAAAACATATGACAAAAACAAAAAATCAATCAAAAACAACAATTTCTCTGCAAGAAACATACAAAGGAGTTATCTGAAAGAAAAAAAAAACACACACAAAAAAAAAAACAGGGAAGTAAATAAATTGGACACGGAATATTTAATGTCACAGGAGAACCTAAAAAAAAATTAACTAAAGCATGACAGTTGGTAAATGGCTTTCTGTGGCTCAGATGAATGTTATTCAGGCAACCGGGACAGAGCGTCGGCTATCACGTTGAGTCTGCCCGGTAGGTGGGTAATGGAAAGATTGAAGTCCTGTAGGTACAACGCCCACCTGAGGATGCGTTTATTCTTACCCTTCATCTGAGTCAGGAAGACTAGTGGGTTATGGTCCGTGTACACTTCCACTATATTACCTGTGAGGTAAACTTCGAACTTTTTACATGTTAACACTAGCGCCAACGCCTCTTTTTCTACCACTGAATAATTGTGTTGCGCCTTGTCGAATTTCACAGAGTAATAATATACTGGGTGTTCCACCTGATCATCCCCAGTTTGCAACAACACTGCACCAGCACCCGAGTCAGACGCGTCAACATGAATTTTAAACGGTCGGTCGAACCTTGGACTAGCAAGCACTGGGGCGGAAGCTAAGATCAATTTCAAATTTTTAAATGCCTCTGCACAGTCTGATGACCACTTAAATTTAACGGCTTTCCGCAACAAGTCTGTGAGAGGAGTGGCAACACTGGAAAAGTTCTGACAAAAACGTCGATAGTACGCACACATACCGATAAATCTTTGAACGTCCTTTTTAGACTTTAGTACTGGATACTCCAGAATGGCATTGATTTTATCTTGCCGAGGTAACACTTTTCCTTGGCCCACTTCATAACCGAGGTACGTCACTGTGCCTTGGCCAAAATGACACTTTTTAGCATTTAAGGTAAGATTTGCCCTTTTCAAGATGGCAAACAACTGGCGTAACCTAGCTATGTGGTCAGCCCAATTACTGTCAAACAGCACGATATCATCTAAATACGCCCGACAATTTGGCACCTTAGCGAGTAGAGAGTTCATGAGTCTCTGGAACGTGGCAGGGGCATTACGCAAGCCGAACGGTAACACTTGATACTCAAAAACACCCTCGGGTGTCACGAATGCAGTGACCTGTTTAGCACGTTCAGTGAGTGGGATTTGATAATACCCCCTCGAGAGGTCGAATTTTGAAACGTACTTGGCATTTCCCAACTCGTCGATGCAGTCCTCGAGGAGGGGCAGCGGATAGGCATCCACAATGGTCACCTTGTTGAGCTGCCGATAGTCGGTGCATAATCGCCAGGAGCCGTCTGGTTTGGGGATCAAAAGGCAGGGCGAGCACCAAGAGCCCTGGCTCGGCCGTGCTGGAGCAAGAAGTCGACCTCCTTCCGTACGATGGCCTTCTTTTCTGGACTCATCCGATAGGGTTGAAGGCGAATGGGAGTGTAGTCCGTCAACTCGACATCATGGCAAATGGCATCAGTCTGG
This sequence comes from Procambarus clarkii, assembly GCF_040958095.1. Classification (NCBI taxonomy): domain Eukaryota; kingdom Metazoa; phylum Arthropoda; class Malacostraca; order Decapoda; family Cambaridae; genus Procambarus; species Procambarus clarkii. The sequence goes on from NC_091238.1 coordinate 20,207,868, forward strand.
GTCGGGACCTCCTCCCCGAACAGACTGGAGAATTCATCAACCAACGACTGCACCTCTTCACGTTGGGCCATCTGCAAATGGGACAGTTCCTCCACAGCATTCACAGAACTAGAATTATTGAAAATGAGATTAGTTGGGTCCCCAGAACAATCATCCCCTCTCTCACTGGAAATGGAAACATTGGTTAGTGCAATGGGCCTGGGGCCCTGGAACTTCTTCAGTCGATTTACATGTATGAGCATTACCTGGTTACGTTTGTCAGAGTGCCTCACTTTGTACGTGAGGTCCCCAGTCTTTTCTGTCACAATGTAGGGGCCTTCGTACTTGTGGGACATAGTGTTCCCTAGTCGAGGCTTTAATACCAGGACAGGGTCGCCAGGCTGAAATACCCGTAACTTAGATTTAGCATCGTTACGTTCTTTCATCTTTTCTTGGGCCTTGCCAAGATACTTTAATGCAGCCGCCTTGCAGTCCTTGAGTCTCTGGTGGTGTTGCGCAAAGAAAGCCGAACCTTCGGTTAACGTTACGTTCCCTAACTGATTCTCCTGTAACATTTGCAAGGGTCCACGAACTTTATGGCCAAAGACTAACTCAAAAGGAGACCAGCCCAGTGAACTTTGTAATCCCTCTCTAGCCGCAAACAAAACATACGGTAAATTCTCATCCCAGAAGGTGTGGGAACTCTCGCACGATGTCCTCAACATCTGCTTCAGAGTTAGATGGAAACGTTCAATTACCCCCTGACTCTGTGGATGGTATGGGCTGGAAACCTTATGAGTTATTCCATGTTCCTTACAAAATTGCTCGAAAACATCAGACTTAAAATTAGTACCATTGTCAGTTTGCACGACCCGAGGCAGTCCAAAAGTGGAAAAAAATTGCAACATACGAGCAACAACAGTTTTTGCTCGGATGTTCCTTACAGCAAAAGCCTCTGGGTAACGAGTAGTGATACACATCATCGTGATTAGGTAAATATTACCAGACTTAGTTCTAGGTAATGGTCCAACACAGTCCATTACCACATGAGAAAATGGTTCCTCTGGCATGACAATAGGCCTTAGAGGAGCTTTAGGTGGAGTCTGGTTTGGTTTCCCAACCAGTTGACAAACAATACACGCATTACAAAATTTTGCCACATCGCTTTTCAGCTTGGGCCAGAAAAAATACTTTAAAATTTTGTGATACGTAATATTAATACCTTGATGTCCCCCCATAGGATCATCATGAGCAGCCTCCAAAACTCTTTCTCTATAGCAGGTCGGCAACATAACCTGGTGGACTACCTCCCACTCATTTGACAAGGGAGCACTCTGTGGTCTCCATTTTCTCATCAAAATCCGATCATTGTAGTAGTACCCAGTTGCTGCGTCTACAATTTCCTCCATAGAGACGGCTGTCTCATGACAATCTGCAAGAGTGGGGTCAGCTTTCTGTAACTCACTCAAGGAGGCATCTAGGCCTTGGTCAGATGCCATTGGCCGAGGCTCAACAGTGTTCTCCTCCACCTCCCCACTACTCTCGGTAGATGGCGGTGGCAGGCTCTCCACAATGTCCTCGGCCACGTCATCGAGTCGGGCCATGAATGTGTCCGTGAGGTCCACTTGGTTTTCACCACTCGGAAAGCTCCTCGTGACCTCGGGATTTACCACCTTGGCAAGCACAGGGCTGCCCTTACATTTAAGTCCCATAGACCTGGTCACCGCGCACGCAGGGTACACAACATTATCCTCTGCGGCGGGTGGATCCAGGCAAACCTTAGGGGTAGGCAACATAATAGGCAGTCTGGAGTCCCCTACCTTATTCCCTGCTAAATCATTACCAACTATTACATCAACATTAGGGAAAGGTAGGTATGAAGTGACTCCGACTGTACAAACACCCTTGTGGAAATCAGATTCCAGGGTAACCTTATGGAGGGGTACTGCTCGAGTATCACTAGTGACACCCTCGACCAGTACCACCTCTCCAGTGTCAAGAGTGTTGGCACCTTGCAACGCACTCTCTAAAATTAAAGTCTGGATGGCACCGGTGTCTCGGAAGATCACCACGTCCTTCCAGGAAGAACCCTCAGACAAAAGTAGTCTCCCTTTCGATAAGAATGGGGTAAGCAAGTCCAACCACTGTGGGTTGGAGGTCTTACTCCCTAACCCTTCCGAAGGCCTCAAGCCCTGTGTCACAACTAGAGCATTGGGTCTTTTTTCTGGGTACAGTTGCCAACAACGGCTAATAGTGTGGTTTGAACGATTACAGTGACCACAAAAACGTCGGGGAGAAGAGACATTACTAACAGAATTACCCTTCGGTTCACCCTTAGGTGCCGTGGGGCTAGACACTTTAACAGGGTTAGTTATGTCTGAAACAGAAAGTGCATTAGTTAAAGGGTTAGAATGAGCTGGTCTGGACTGGCTGTGGGTATAAGTTTTGCTACTTTGTGGGGTATAATTATTTTTATTGGACCTTTTGCCCGCCAATTGGTAGTTTTCTGCCAACTTGGCCAAATCCCCTATTTTAGAATTTACCTCTACCCTTCCTCTAATGTAATGTGAAACATTCTCTTGCATAATATCTATAAAATGCTCCATTAAAACTAAGTTCCTTAGAGCCTCGTATGTTTCGGCTTTCGCCGAGTGAATCCATCTATCAAACAATCTAATTTGATCACTAACAAATTCAGTGAGCGGTTGGTTGTGAGTAGGCCTAAGGTTGCGATAAACTTGGCGGTGAGCTTCAGGAGTAATTTCATATGCCCGCAAAATACATTCCCTGACTTTATCATATTCAAAACACTCGTCGTCAGGCATGTTTATAAAAATATCTTGTGCTTTACCCCTAAGTCTTCCCTGTAGGATTTTCACCCACTCTTCCTTTGGCCAGTTCATGGACATGGCCAATCTCTGAAAATGGTTGAAAAACCTTTCAGGGTCCGACTCGGAAAATTCAGGCAAATTATGCTTTTTCTCATAATGCCTGGGGTTTGAATCCCCGGCAGGTGGAGGTCCAGTTGCATTAGCTCTAATTCTAGCCTCCTCGGTTTTGAGTCTTTGCTCCTCTAATTTTATTTTTGCTAACTCTAGAGCTAATTCTCTATCCCTATGAGTTGCACTTTCTGCTTGGCTAGGCTGGCATAAAGGTGTATCACTTGCCAATAGTTCTTCATCAATACAATGTTGTAATATTTCATTCACCAAAGTCCACTTTTTATCCGCGTCATTTAATTCTAGGCCAAATTCCTTGCCTAACAATACTAAATTAGACTTGGTAAGTTTCTTTATCTCTACTGCTGAAGGCCCCCTTGCCAGTCTCTGCATTTCAGATGACATCACTAATAATTTTAGCTCCCAGCCAAAGAAAAAATTAAAAAATAAAAATTGGAAAAAAAAACAAAAATTTACACGGCCCCTAACACAAGGCCACACTAACCTTAATCGTGAAGGGATCCAGCTGGGTGTCCAGTCAGTGCAAGAATGTCCTTTGCTAGAAGAGCTGGACCCTAGGCTAACACACAACCGTTCTGCGGAAAACAAAAAAATTTAGTTTTGGCACTCAAGAATCTAATTTTTTTTACACTTATAATGTTCCTCCCGGACTGGCCAACCACTTGTTATATTTATTAATGTGTGGTGGGCTTGCTATGGGGAACTGGTACTATTAAGGGGTAAGGGTAGTTAGAAGACAGAGTATCAAATATGGGAGAGCTAAAAGGCCCGGCCCCCAAAATAAACTATCCACAGTAGTAATAACTTGCTACTAGACCATATATGTTAGTCTAAGGGTTGATCAATGCACTCCCACACAGGAAGAAGGGATACTCTGTAATTCATGTACTTATTTATTAACCCTTTAACAACCCCCCATATACACTCACACCAATAACAATAATAATAATAACTTTACCACACTATCTTACGTTAAAAGCCTTGGTCCACATAGGCAGGATACAAGGTTTACACTAATAACAAGCTAGGGTAAAGTACTACTGGATAAGCACTGAAGCTGGATGCAGCTTAGGGTAGTGAGACCATGTGGTACCCTAATACAAAACACAACACTTAGGGTTACCCAAAACACTGGCAACTACTACCCCCAGGTCTCACCAATCGTTACTACCAGAGTAGGTACACTTAGAAATCATACAATACTTAACTTAATGGTACAGGAACTTAAGATAAGGGAAATAAGTAAGAGGAGAAGGGAGGAGAGTAGGGATGCAGCCACAGAGTAGGTCTCGTGCCCACGAACGCCAGCCAGAGAAGAACGCTCCTAGCGACCAGCTAGGCCTCCCGCATGTCGTGGTGCCGGAAGGAGCCTAATTGATCGTGCAGCTAAGCACATTAAAGATCTTCCCCTATGCAACGTATTGTTACTTTACAAATGATTAGAAAGTATTAGTAAGCAAAGTTGGTGCCTATGTTATTATTTAATAATCAACCCCCCAGCTCAGTCTTTAAATGTTCTTTGAAAAACAAGAATAGTCTTACGTCTGGCAGGGAAGATACAAACAATTGCCGCTCGTGATGACTTCAACTGTACTACCAGAAAGTTTAATAGCTCAATTTTGACCTCTGGTTTCCACTGGAGAACCCAGGGTCGTAACAGAAGGGCTTCCTTCTCAAGGGCAGCGTGTTCCTTCACACGTTCGCGTTCAATGTTAGCGAGCTCTATCTTCAATTCCACTGCTGCGAGGACACTCTTATCTGCAATTAAGTGTTGTTCATGAGTCTCAGATGTAATATGATCATTGTCTAATAGATGGTCCAAACTAAGGTCATGGAGGTCAGTTTTAGTGACTCCATGTGGGGCAGTGATGCGGTATTCATTTACAAGAGTTAGCAACTCTGCCTTGGTCGCACGAATTAGTGTGCCCACTTCATCTTCTGGAGTACGCCGGAACATGGCTAGGTGAAACATGGTGAATGAAATGATAGCAAATAAGATGCAAAGAAAATACCTCAGAGGATGTTTCAAAATCTGAGATGTAAGACTGACAGTATGACATGGCAACTGTAAATTATCCTCTTTAAACTTATTAGTCAAGGTTACAACAATTAACTTTAGTAATTGAATTGAATTGATTACTTAGATCAAAAGGTGAAAAGAAGGGTTTCGAGGGTGCAAGGAATCTTGTGCCCGGTACTTTATATGATGAGGATAAGGGCAAGAGGGATCCTACTTGAATTGTTTAAACAAAATTGTTTCTAAGGTACTCCAAAAAATGTAGGGATTTCTTACCTGGTCTCTAAATGACGAGAACAAATGTAAAAAGTTTCCTATTAAAACTAGATAGCACTTACAAAGTTATCATTGTTTGTGCTCTGGAAAAGAATGGTAACTCCCTAATTGTGTAAGTACCATATTCTCTGACCAACGCGTAGGGGTGCGGAAAGTGTCAATTAATGACGAGAACTACTGTATGAGTCTCAACCGTACAGCGTAGTTCTGAATGCTAGAGGAACTATGGCCCCCTGTGGCCTCCTACGTTCGGGTTGCAAAGAACTAGGCATATTGGCCCGGAGACAGATCAAGTACCAGAGTACCAGAGGGGGGTGATCTGCCGTAATGAGAAATTCTCTTGTAGGGACGAGAATAAGTTGGAAATCACTGAGTAAAGCAAAGATCATTGAATAACCAATTAAGAGTATGAATTTGGCCACAAAACATCACCTAATCCAAAGTCAATCCAACAGTCATAAATTGCTACACCTGGAATGTAAACAGTATTAAGCACCATTAAAATATTCAAACTAGGAATTCTGAAAAGACAAAGACAAACCTGTATTAAAGCCAAGTACAATTACCACAACTTTAAGTAAAGAGTCAAGGAGGATACCTGGGCAAGACTCCCGAACAGATCCCCAATTATATGTGACGGCAAAATGACTAAGAGCAGTGGCTTAGGGCAGATGGAATGCAATGCACATAGAAAAAAGTAAAAACAAATTAAAATAAAACTGCTATACTAGCTTCAACATGGTGTGGTAACTGCAGGATAAAGTATAAAGCTTGGAAAAAATTAAATGCTTTATTTATGAGAAAAAAAAATAACTTTGAAAAATTACAAAAATATAAATATTCCCACCAAGACTTGGCCATATTACAGGGTGCAAAATAATAAAAACAATCAAACAGACAAGTTAACGTTACGTTAGAGAACAAGAATTAAATGGTGCTGAAAATACAGTACTAAGCTGCGTAAATCTACCACCACACAGGCCAGTGTGAGAGTAGGTCCAACAGTTGAGCACTGAGAATATTCTGAATGGTGAGGCTGGCTGTCTTCTATATATAAAAAGGAAAGTGGCCGGCCAGGTGGCGCTGTTGCCTCAATAATTTCAAGCCGGCAGTTGCAAACTATCAAGGTGCTTATTCACCCCAGTGGCGTGATCCTGGAGACGCCAGGTGTGCTCGGGGGGGAGGGTGGGGGTAGAGTTGTGGAATCTTGTCTAGACGTATAGTTGTTGTCGTTCTAGCTTGTTAACTCTCTATGCAGGTTGAACACGGTGATGATGGTTGTTCAACCATCATCACACGGTTGAACAGGTGATAATGTTACACGGTTGAACAGGTGATGATGGAATAGGCTTAATCTCCTTTTCTAGGGAGATTCTTGTGACACTTCCAATAACAATTATAATTAAGTTAGTGTTAAGGCACTCACCAAATATTTATCTCTAACTGGTGGAAGAGCTCTCCCAGAGAAATTTACTGGAGATGAAGCTCTAAATTTAAAACATCCCAAGCCCAGCCCACAGTAAAGTTATTCAAATGTTAAGTAATTTACAGATGTCTAAAAGATTTGACGGGATGGTAACAAGCACTGAATAGTAAAACCTAATCCTAGAACTTAACAGTTTATTTCACAAAAAAAGGACACCTGACTCGTAACAAATATCAATGAGCTTTTAAATTGTAATCATACAATATTGCAATCACCCATGTGACATCAGTTAACAGTGCATTCAATATAAATAATAATTATAACAGCACTACAGGGCACGGCCCGAGAGAACTGGACTTAACTGAAAGACTCTCAGTTCACAAGATTGGCGAGGAGCTGCTTCACTTCACCCATCACCAGACCAACTGCCTTCCTCTAACCCTCTTACCAGTCAGAGGAAGCGCTAAACCTGACTAACTAATCGAACAGTAACTGACCTGCTCTTCCAGCCAAGTTTGCCCAAATACTGCCTAGATATAAATAGCTTCATAAATTCACTAGTTATATCATAACACTCCACTTACTTCACCAACAGTCCAACACATATCAACCTAGGGGTTTTATCTAAATAATCGTGGACCGGCAGCATCGTCAATCCTGGAAACTTGCTCTACTGACAAAGCTGTTTCTCACGTTTTTCTTTTCTCTCAATTCGGCTTGTTCATCTATTAAATATACTACACAGGTCGTAACACTTTGCTTCTTTATTAAATAGACCTCACAGGTCGTAACACTCTGCATCTTCATTAAGTAAACCACACAGGTCGTAAAATTCCTCCTAATCCAGAAGGAAAAAAGAATTACTCTACTTGAAGAGTAGTGGCATTTTTTTGCTGTTGGGGGAAGTTCACAATGTTGAAAGTCCACAATTCCAGCATAAGTACACCAAATTTAACATAATAAACCAAAATAATATATCTTGCCATAAACAACAAAATAGTACAGCAATACCTGTAACTCTACAACAATATATAGGAAATATGGAAATATATAACTCATCATCTCAATACAAGTCACCATAATAATCCATAATGTGAACATCAACTCTCAATAAACACTAACCCATAATGCACAAAAATTATATCAATCCAACAGCTCACAAGCTCTGAAAGTCAACACCAATGCACAAGAATCAATAGGCACTGTACTTAATTCACAAAAAGAATAACAGTCTAATACATCACCATCTCTGAAGTTTTTTTTATTTCCATCTCCACACACTAATAAACAAAAGTTTTAAAATTCACGTGAAATATAACAATGTGCAATATTACACTCCTCACACATAACCCAAAATATCACCAAAATCATCTGTATCCACAATAACGTCCTAGTCATAATCACCATCAACAAAATTATGAACATCAGCAAGGTCCACATCATTAATATCCATGTAACAATCATCAATATCTCCAATATTTTTTTTTGGAGATATATACAAGAGTTGTTACATTCTTGCACAGCCACTGGTACGCGTAGCGTTTCGGGCAGGTCCCTGGAGTACGATTCCCGCCGCGAAGAATCCTTGTTACAACCAAGTACCCATTTTACTGTTGAGTTAAACAGGGGCTACAGTTGAGGATTTGCACCCAGTAAATCCTCCCCGGCCAGGATACGAACCCATGACATAGCGCTCGCGGAACGCCAGGCGAGTGTCTTACCACTACACCACGGAGACTGAATCTCATGAACTTCGTAAATTTTACTATTAACACAAACCTCAATAAGATTATAAATGTCAACATTTTCGATATGAATCTGAACATCATCATAATTATCAATTAACATAACCCGTAGCAACAAAATTACTATCAGTAATATCATCATCAGTAATATCATCAAGGTCTAAATTCTCAGCATCCAGATCATTATCGATATCACCCCTATCATCGTCATCATCATCAATAACAATATTATACTCATTATCAATACTTCCAGCATTATCCATATCAGGAATAAAATCACTAGCAACACAATGGTAAATATCATTATAATCAACATCATCTACATTACCAAGAACACCATCATTAACTTAAACCAATACATACTATAAATATCCAAGACTGTACAAAATACTGGAAAAAATACCTGAAAATTCATAATATTATAATCTACCGATACAAACAGGAACATTAGTTTATCATACCAGCAATCAAAATGACATTCTGTACATACATTATCAATCAACACATCAACAATAACAATCCCGTATACAGCACATTTCTGCAATGTTACTAAGAAGTCTTGCACCTCAGTTGACCCCTTGAATTTAACTTTCCTTCTCAACCATTGAAATAAAGGGGTGTTAACCCTAGTAACACTCCTACCAAAGAACCTGAAAGATGCCCGCATTCCTATAAATTATACCAGTTTACACAAGACAAGGTATTTTGCAATCGTTGACAATTTATCTCTTCATGGCTTAGCTTTACCTGTAACCAACATAAAATCAAAACATGTTACAGTACTGTGTTCAATCGAACACTTAGAATACATTACAGCAAGATCAGATGTCTGTAACATATCAAACAATTTTGGAGACTTGAGCAGATGTTTGTTCCAGGTGTCTGTAGACACCACGACGTCATCCAAACATGATCTACACAAGGGAATATTAGCCAACAAAGTTTTCTGGAGACGTAGAAATGTGACAGGAACAATATTTAGCCTTAAAGTTTTAATGACCAAACCGTCTTCCAGGAGAAAGTTAACCTCAGGCTGAACAATGGCAAGCTTTTTCAGCACTGATCCACACAAGTTTTAATCTCTTTGGTGAGTAGGCAGTCTGTTGAACGTCATGGGGGATGACCGACTTCTGAGTAGGAACCTCTCCAACCATGGGCAAGAAGTAATCAGGCCACTGCTATCTTGAGGTTATCTTGAGATGTTTTCGGGCTTAGAGTCCCCGCGGCCAGGTCCTAGACTAGGCCTCCTTTTTGTTACACATCCCCAGAAATCAGCCATTAGTAGCTGTCTAACTCCCAGATACCTATTTACTGCCAGATAACAAAGTGCATCAGGATGAAAGAAACTGCCCATTTGTTTCTACCTCCACCGGGGAATCGAGCCTGGAACCATAGGACTACGAATCCCTAGCCCTGTCAGGCTTCCACCTCAGCTGCTGCACCACCTCACGTTGAGTCTTCTGTAAGAAGGGACATCTTCCCCAATTCAATATCATAAGAGCTAAAATATTTGGAATATAAATTAGTTGGATCCTTAACAGAGTCAGTATCGCTATTAGCCAACTTAATAGAGTAAAGTAAGGCAACACGCAAGGGGCCCCTGGAACCTCTTCAACCGGTTCAGGTGCTCAACCTGCCCTTGTTTTCTGTCTCATGGCAGGATCACTCTATAGCATAGTTTGGCCAGGTCCTCCTGCATGACGTAGGGACCCTCATCTTTGTGGGACATGGAGCTACCCGAACGAGGCTTTAAGACCAACCCCTTCTCTCCTGGATCACCTGTATAAAGTGGAGCTGTGTGATTATGATCATGTTGGTCTGCATCTTGTCCTGAAATTAATTGAAATGTTGAAGAGCCACTACACTCACTGCCTTGGTTTCCTCTTAACCTCAATCCCCACAGCAACATCCACATTGCTTAGAAGCTTATCCTGAATGATTAATAAGGAACCACGAACTTTGTGACCAAACACTAGCCCAGAGAGGGAGCATTCTAAAGAATTGTGAAGCCTCTCTCGAGCTGCAAATAAAAGATGAAGAATTCTCTTGTCCCTGCAAAATTACTCAAACATATCTGACTTAAAAGTACTCCAATGATCAGTCTGCACTACCCTGAGAAGATCAGATGCTGAAAAGTACTGTATAAGTTGTGCCATTACTGTCTTGGCCCTGGTGTTCCTCACTGCGAAAGCTTCAGGGTACAGTGTTGTTACGCACATTAAAGTTATCAATAAATATTCTTCATTTTAGTTCTGGGTAATGGGCCAACACAATCTAATACAACATGGAAGAAAGGTTCCTTAGGCACTTCAACTGGTCATAATGGATCTTTAATGGGTAATTGGTTGGATTTTCAAACCTTCTGACAGATTATACACTGGCTTCAATACCTCAATATCTTTTTTTAGTTGTGGCCAATAGAAATACATGTAAATTTTTAGAATAAGTTATATTAACTCCCAGACGTCCCCCCATATGATCATCATGAGCAACATAAATAACTTTGTCTCTGTACTGCTGGGGTGCAACAAACTGGAATACTGCTCTCCCAGTCATCCGATGAGGGAGAATTGTGGGGTATCCACCTCCTCATCAAAAGCTGATCCTTGTAATAGAATCCAGTAGACAAGGTGTCACAGCCCACTCAAGACTGAGCTATGGCATTCTTTTACGTAGGGTCATCCCTCTGTAGTTCACTTAAGATGACTTTTTGTCCTTGGTTTGATGCAATAAAGGGAGGGACAGCACGGACATCTTCATATTCTCCACTCTCTGGAGTTAATGGTGGGTCCTCCACACTGACCTCAGGAATGTAATCGACATGGGCAATATGTCTCTCCTAAGAACGTCCTCAGCGTCTCTCTTTATAAAGGGCGTCTACAGGGGCTGGAATCTAAATAACCTTGGGAACTACAAGTTTGTCCTTAATAATCACACCCTGAGACCTAGTAACTGCACATGCAGGGTATACAGTATCCTCCTCTGCTGCCTTGGAATTCAATACAAAATAAGAATTTGTCAGCCTTGTTGGCAATTAATTACCTCCTATTTTATCTCCTGCAATATCATTACCCAATATGAGATCTAGTTCGGGGACAGGTAAATAAGGGCTTTCACCTACTGTACTACATTCTTAGAAACAATCAGCATCTGTGGGGAAAACTGACTCGTGGGATTTATTTATTTAGCAATTTATATAGTGACTTATTTCTTGTGTTAATTTATTTGTTTCGATTGCGAACTGTATGATGTTTAAAGAGGACTATATGATTTTATTTCAAAAAATCGTTTCCAACACATTTTGGAAGAGGAGGGGGGTATTATTTATTTATATAGTCTATCAATCGAAATTATTGATCGGTAGACCACTACAATATTACTAGGTGTTAAACTACAACTATAATGGATTAGTTAAAACAAGACTTATCTGATAAGATGGCTACAGCCTTTTTATTATTGTAGCAAGTGTGTAACCAAGTAGTCACGTGGTCTTCCGTCTTTCAGTGATTCCACATTACTGACATCACTTCTCAATTCACCTGCCAACGAGATTGCACAGTAATATTTGCTGCGCATAAATTATTCTGTTAACATGTATATTATAATATTCTGAAATGAAAAGATGAGAATATTGCTCACCCTGGTGTTTGTTGTTTATTTACAGCATAACCATAGCAGTAAATTACACAATGAAATAAGAGCTCTGCAAATCATTTACTGTACTATACGGATATAATGCCTTCCCTGGTAACGATGGTGTCGATTTGTACTGTCTATATCTTCGATAATAACTTGTATGGTACATATAATCGAGACGGCAGCACGACAAGTCTGAACTGTCCAGGGTTAAATTGGATACCCTTCTTCCTCCCACATCAGGCGTCTCCTTCCATATGCGTTTTACCAAGAAGTGGAAAAATGGTTTATAATTAATCTAATTTAGAACTGATAATTAAGTTGGTTCAAGGGAAATGTTTTTATGATGCTACACTGGTTTTCAACAAGAGTAGCATCAGTGTCTTTACGTTCAAATACCGTGCCACTAGTTGCCTAACCTTGCAAATTCCTATGTGATGATTTCGGGGCTCAACGTGCCAGTCCTCGACTAGGAGGTTTGGCGGAGGAGGTTTCTGCCATATTCCATATAAAACCTTCAATCAATAATATAGAGTGGGGATTGCTTACGTCGCCATCGTGGACGTATCACCTCATCTCCTTCCTAAATATTTTATGCTTAAATATGTAAAACTTCAGAAAGTGAGTGTAACACTCTTTTCAAGTGGTAGTGACGGCTTGTGTCCAAAGAGAATGACGGAAATCCATCAGTTTACAGGTGGAAAGTAGTGTTAAAACTTTTGTAATGCTTGAGAACGTGTTGTGTACAGTGCCTCTCGTTTCGTCCTGGCTCCCGCGTTATAGGACCAGATATTAAGAACGCTGACATTGCAGGTGTATGACCCCCATTAAGTGATCCTAAAGTTGTGAAGCGTAGAGTTTCGACATTTTTATGTATTTGAAGATATGGCAACTGCCCAGAACGAGTCGGTGAGCATGGCCTCACGTTGCCAGGAGACTTGCTTGGCAGCGGCATGCAAAAAGATGACTTCTCGGATCATGATGATGCTTCCTCGCTCCTTTCTGATGTGAAATATACACGGTTTGTTCCCAAACAACCAGGAAAATGTCAGACTAGAAATAAAAATGAATTTTGGAGAATTAATTTTTCAATTACCATCGACAGTAAAAAGAAACATTAGAAATATTGAGAAAATTTGTGTTAGAATTATTAATCTTACCTTTTCGTTCGGTCATATATAACAACACATGTTTACAAGAAAGACGGCTACCAATATATATATATATATATATATATATATATATATATATATATATATATATATATATATATATATATATATATATGTCGAACCTAGTAGCCAGCCAGTAGGCTGAGAAGTGCGTTCTGGCTACTAGGTACGACATATATATATATGTCGTACTAACTAACCTACCAAACCTAACTTTTTCGGCTACCTAACCAAACCTAACGTATAAAGATAGGTTAGGTAGGGTTGGTTAGGTTTGGTCATATATCTACTGTGACGGTAACGCGTTGGTGTTCGGCTGTTTAAGGCTAGGGGTATGGCCTCGTCACATAGTTATAAAAAAAAAATAGAAAAACTGGAACTTCGTCTGTGGTAAGGTAAGGAGAAGACACACAAAACACAAGTAAACTTTAACAATGAAATTTTAATTACGTTAAATAAATCAAAACATGAATAAAATGCACAAACAAATTCTTATAATAAAATCAATCAATCAAAATAATAAGAATACTTAAATGACACAATGAAAAGTTACGTTAAGGCAAAATAACAAGAAGTGCAACACAGAAATAATTGGGAAGGTGCTGGAATATTGGCTTTAAGCCATCACCTCTCTCAGTACACGCTAACGTCTAGCTGGGAGGAGTGATAACCACGAAAGCACTGAACATTCTGAGGTCTGAGGTCGTGGCGACCCCAGACATCAAGTAGTATGGGGGGGGCGAGTGCAGGTGCAGCCAGACCGGCGACCAATCAGCGGGGCCGGTAGCGATCAACGGGTAGTTTGGCGGTTTGAGTCCGAACAGGTGTCTCTGGCTGCAACGTTTTGCGCTCTGGCAAGCCTTGCTGGTGTTGTTGTCGTTGTTGGACATTCTTCCATAGTAGTTTTATATAATTTCAACGACGTAATTATGGAGGGAAGAGCAGGCTCAATCTCTTGAAGGAGATTATCGTCACACTACGTTAATTTTAACTCCAATAAAAAAAATTTACATCATACATAATGACATGTATGACATGCGCCTGAAGTAACCGCAGCAGACCAAATCTCCCGGCAGCCTTCCGCTTAGCAACAATCCCAAAAAACCTCCGACACTCCACCTTACACCACTCCCACCAAACGAACAAAGAGGAGAAATCAGCCTTCCGGGCAACGATGACAACCCACCAGGCCTGAAACTGCGCACAAATACGTGGACAACGCAATAACCGACAATTAAGTTTCTACCTCCCAGGCCCCACCCGCACCTGCCCCGGACACCAACCCGGACAACCACCAAACAATGATCCGAGAAAGCCACCAGGACCGTGCGAAAATAAAAAACCGAACACTCCCCACCAGAAACATAGAACCTTTCCAACCTAGAACTCGCCCCACGCGCAGCGAAGGTATACTCCAACGAGCCGCCACACAAAACAGCCGCATCCCGAAACCCGCACGCAAAACCTCAATTAAAGCGGCCGAAACATTCCGAGGGTGAGCACTAGAGCAATCCCTCACACACGTAACACAATTAAAATCCCCCCCAAAGATCAAATCCCGCGTATCATGCCGCAGGTATGACAAAAGCCCCTCCCGAAAAAACAGCTCCCGGTCCTGACGATGCGCCACCCCAGAAGGGGCGTACACTGTCAATAACGTAATCACAACCCCCAAATACTCAGCCCGAACAAACAAGACCCGCCCTTCTTCATCCATTTCCGTGTGAAGCACGAAAATAGATGCCCTCCGCGAAAACAACATCAGCGTTCCCCCAAAGGACGTCCTCGGCGGGTTCAACACAACATGATACTCAGCACACAACCCCTGCAACACAGACACATCCCGAACATTGTGCTCTTGGATCAGAGCCACATCCACCCGCTGCTCCCGAAGCACATCCACAAGGCCCAATTGGACCGCCAAAGCATTCAGACCACGAACATTCAAAGACGCACAAACAATAGCAGGCGCCATCGAACCCATTAATGACCCCCAGCCCGTCCAGGACCACCAGAGGGCACAGAGCCACCCACTGCAGAGGCGCCGTCATCATCCTGAGGCTCAAACGGCCGCCGCCCCACCGTCGGGGAATCCACCATAATGCCGGGCCTCTGATCCCGCAGGAGGCGGACAGTGCCGGCATCACCCAGCGAAGCACGCCGAGACCCCGCTGCCACTGACCAGGTATCACCAACGTCCACCACCGACGAGGAATTCTTGCTGCCAACCGGCACTGCATCACTTCCGGAATCCATATCAGACACAGGAGAATTAGGAGGAGGAGGGGGGGCACCACCCAAGGCACAACTCCGCGAAGCCTCAATCCGTTTGCCAGGGGGCTCTCGTCTGCGTGAGCACGCCCCCGCAACGTGCTTCCGGCGAGGAGCAAGGGAGGTCAACGCCCCCTCATGGAACGCACCCTCAGGGGAAGCAGAAAGCGGACTCGCAATGCATGCAACAGGAACGCCGGCACCAACGACGACACTTCCATCACCCTCAGCGAATGCATCGCCTACAACGGGAGGCACCGAGACGACACTCCCAACACCACGCCCATTCACCAACGAAGCACCCGGAACAGGATGCACCTCCACATCCACCGGAAGTAGAAGTCGGGAATCAGGAGCAGCCACGTCCTCCACCACAGCTGGCACAGGAGACACTACAGGCACAGACGAACCAGCAGGCACAACAGTCGCAGGTGCACCACCACGCACAACAGTCGCAGGTGCACCACCAGGTACAGCTTTCGCAGGTGCACCACCAGGCACAGCAGTTGCAGGTGCACCACCAGGCACAGCAGTCGCAAGTGCACCACCAGGCACAGCAGTCGCAGGTGCACCACCAGGCACAACAGTCGCAGGTGCACCACCAGGCACAGCAGTCGCAGGTGCACCACCAGGCACAGCAATTGCAGGTGCACCACCAGGCGCGGCAGTCGCAGGTGCACCACCAGGCACGGCAGTCGCAGGTGCACCACCAGGCACAGCAGTCGCAGGTGCACCACCAGGCACAACAGTCACAGGTGCACCACCAGGCACAACAGTCGCAGGCGCACCACCAGGCACAACAGTCGCAGGTGCACCACCAGGCACAACAGTCGCAGGTGCACCACCAGGCACAACAGTCACAGGTGCCCCACCATTCACATCCCCACGTCGAGGACCGGCCAGGGATGCACCATCCTCACGGAGGGGGGGAAAATCCCCCACACTGAATACAGAAGCAGTCTCCATTCGAGGAACCTCACACTGGGCAGCGTCATGGCCCTCCTCCCCACAGCGGAAGCACGTGCGGGCCTGCCCTAGATAGAAAACTCGGAGCGGAAGACCACAGCACATAACCTTGGAGGGGATGGGCTCCTTGAGGCGCATATGCAGCGTGTGAGTACCCAGCCGGAGGCCCCGCAGCCGCCCGGCACTAAACAAGTTGTACCGATGACGCAACACCGTACCATACCTCGTAAACACAGAAGAAAGCTCCACCTCAGGAAATGTAACAGGTACCCCGTGCACGCTCACAAAGGTCAGTGGACCCCACGGATCAGAGACAGTCACAAACACAGCCGAATGAGGAAGGGGAGTCGTCCGCTCGTTCCAACACCCCACAAACCGCTCGTATCCAGGTGACGTGGCAAACGTCACCGCCACGCGAGTGGGAGAAAATTTCTCGAGATCGAGGAGATCCTTAATATCCACCTGAAGGACATCCAAAAGTGCAGCCGCCACTAGTTCCCAATCCACCGGCGCAGAGAACTCCAGCCGAGCAGTATTCACACGGCGGATGCGGCCACCACCAGCCGCCGCCATATTGCTGCCCTCCGCCTCAGTCAGCTGGCGCCCCACTGCAACGAGCAACCACCACCAGTCAGCGACAAACAGCTACTGGCAGCCAGAGCCCGACATCCACGCCCCCCAGAGGCAGAGGACGGCATCAGAAACCAAAGTGGAGCTAGTGGCATCACTGGTGCATATACAGTGTGGAGGAACGGTGGAGCGACCTGACCTAACGGCCAGCGTGGGACGACCCGCCGTGGAACTGCCTGATTGTGGTTGTTGGGTGGTGACTGTGATCAGTGGTAAAGTAAATTAGTGAACTGTAACACAACGATACAGTGACTTACTCCAGAGCTTTGTGTAGATAGAGAAGAACCACCATTATCAATCTACTAGCATTTAGTGAATCACCAAGTGGAAGGCAACGACGGAGCATCATCGTCAACCATACATCGTCATTACTCATCTAGTTGTGTGAGCGGGAGGCAGACTGGTATGTACCCCTCTCTGGTCAATTAATCAGGTGTACAGTGTGAGGTAAAATATTATCAAATTCTTGTTCAGAATATCATATATATATTTAAAGTCTCAAAGTGGCTCATTTTGGGCAGAAGTTAACACTAAAGGGAACTCGTGACACAAGCACGCATGTGCACGTACGCACGCACGCCCACATATGTATGCACGCACACGCAAAAATGCGCACACACACGTACAGTCAGGGAAGAAAGGATTAACACCTTTTGTGAAAAGAGGCAAGACCCCACTATACCCCACCTCCTCTCTTACCCCCCATCTGACCTGACCTGACCTGGTCACCACCACCGTCCCCCCAGTCCCCCGCATCCCCCTTACACATACTCTCCCTCTCTCTCTCCCACTCTCTCTCTCTCTCTCTCTCTCTCTCTCTCTCTCTCTCTCTCTCTCTCTCTCTCTCTCTCTCTCTCTCTCTCTCTCTCTCTCTCTCCCTATCTCTCTCTCTATCTCTCTCTCCCCCACCCCGCTCTGCCCTTCTGACAAATCCTATCACGGCACAATTAGGAACAGGGTCAAGCATGACAGCCAGAGGCAACAGGGGAACAGGGAAAAGTTCAGGTGACGAAATGAAGGAAATGCTCGCCCAGTTTCTGGAGGACATTAAGAGTGAGATGCAGGAAATGAAGAATGAAATAAGCAACCCAAAAAGAGAGCTGACAGCAGCACATGAGGAGATTAGAGCCCTCAAAGAGAACAGTATCGATGCTGAGACTCAGATAACCACCCAGGAGGTGATAATAGTATTTTGGAAGAGAATGCCACAATAAAAGCAACATTTGCAGAAATGCTAAAAAAAAACAACAACTCTGAAGTAATGTCTGCAGTGATGGAGGTAGCCATGAAAGCAGCCACCTCACAGGAAGCGGCACGCTCCACTAGCCAGCTGCTGGAAAGGAAAAGATCAGTTGTAACTGTGGGTATTAAAGAGCAGGAAGGCTCTAATAGGAAAGAGTGGAATGATAAGGATAAAGCGGCAGTGAATGAAATACTGAAGGCACTAGACATGGAAGGGGCTGAGCATAGCATTGAGAAGGTTTTCAGATTACGCTGGTACAAAATAGACCGAGACCATGTGTTAAAGATAATGTTTGCAAATGAGAACACAAAGGACACGATTCTAACAAAGAAAAGCCACCTGCAACATGTGGGAGAATTCAAAAAAGTATTCCTCCAGAGGGGCATGACGGGGGAGGAGAGGGCCATGGCGGCAAAAGCAAGGAACAAGCGCAGGGCGAGAGGGGAAAACCAGGAAACCACAGCTCCCAACACATCAGCCCCAGAGGCGAGGGGGGAACCCACAACCAGCTACCCAGTAACACAAGTGAGGAGGGCAACCCCACCACCCTCCTCTGCATAGAAAACACCCCTTTTCCTTCCTGTCCTTCCGCCCCTTTCACCCCATACCCTCCCTGTTCCTCCCCCTTCACTTGACCCCCACCCCTCATCCCAGTATCCTCTGCAACCCTGGTATCCACCTCACAAATCCTCACACCCATGGCACAGCTTCCTCCACCAGCAGAACACTCACCAAGGAGGAGATTTGAGAAGGGACAGAAGAAAGTGACCCTCAAGGCAATGTACACTAACATAGATGGAATTACAAATAAAGCAAATGAACTTGGAGAATGGGTACTAGAGGAAAACCCAGAAATAATAGCTCTCACAGAAACAAAGCTGACGAAAACAATAACAAATGCAGTGTTCCCACAGGACTATTATGTTATGAGGAAAGAGAGAGAAGGAAGAGGTGGTGGTGGTGTAGCCCTGCTGGTAAGAAAAGGCTGGGATTTTGAGGAGTTGGTTGTTCAGGGATGTGAAGGTTTCAGTGACTACATAATAGGAACAATAACAACTGGAGGGCAAAAAATTATAGTCGTAGTCATATATAATTCACCACCAAATGACAGAAGACCCAGACAGGAATATGACAGAAACAATATGGCCACCATTAACATCATAGAGAGAGCAGCTTCTGTTGCTAGCAGGAATGGATCTAGACTACTAATCATGGAAGACTTCAACCATGGGAAGATAGATTGGGAGAACAGAGACCTGCATGGAGGACCAGAAACATGGAGAGCTAAGCTGCTGGACGTGGCAACAAGAAACTTTCTAAGCCAGCACATCAAGGATCCAACAAGAATGAGAGAAGATGAACCAGCAATGCTTGATCTGATATTTACCCTAAATGAGTGGGATATAAGGGAAGTCAAGATGGAAGCACCCTTGGGAATGAGTGATCACAGTGTATTGAACTTTGAGTACCTGGTAGCGCTACGAATTATCCCCCCCCCCCCCGGAAAATAACTAGGAAACAAAAGGCTGGCATACCGAAAGAGAAATTATGAGGAGATGAGAAGTTTCCTAAGGGAAATACCTTAGGACACAGTCCTCAGAGATAAGTCTGTACAAGATATGATGGACTATTTCACCCAGAAGTGTCAGGAGGCAGTAAGCAGATACATCCCGGCCCAAAAGGAAAAATCAGAGAAGCAAAAGAAGAATCCATGGTATAATAGGGCATGTATGGAAGCAAAGAAACTGAACAAAAGAGCGTGGAGGAACTTCCGGAATAACAGAACACCAGAAAGCAGAGAGAGATACCAGAGAACCAGGAATGAGTATGTCAAGGTGAGAAGAGAAGCAGAGAAAAGTTATGAAAATGATATAGCAAACAAAGCCAAGACCGAACCAAAACTACTCCACAGTCACATCAGAAGGAAAACAACAGTGAAAGAACAGGTATTGAAACTTCGAACAGGTGAGGATAGGTATACAGAGAATGAGAAAGAGGTTTGTGATGAACTCAACAAGAGATTCCAAGAGGTCTTCACAACAGAACAAGGTGAGGTCACTGTGCTAGGAGAAAGGGAAGTAAACCAGGCGGCCTTGGAAGAGTTCGAAATTACGAGAGAGGATGTCAAGAGACACCTGCTGGATCTGGATGTTAGAAAGGCTGTTGGTCCAGACGGAATCTCGCCATGGGTACTGAAAGAGTGTGCAGAGGCACTTTGCTTTCCACTCTCTATAGTGTATAGTAGATCACTGGAGACGGGAGACCTACCAGAAATATGGAAGACGGCGAATGTGGTCCCAATATACAAAAAGGGCGACAGGCAAGAGGCACTGAACTACAGGCCAGTGTCCTTGACTTGTATACCATGCAAGGTGATGGAGAAGATCGTGAGAAAAAACCTAGTAGCACATCTAGAGAAATGGACTTCTGTTGCTTTACTGCTCCCTTTCATCAAACTAAGTGGTCCGTAGTTGGTTGAATTCTTGTACCAACCCGCAGATCCTGATGTTGCAACTGCTGTGTTGTGGTCACTGTACATCTTTCGCATTGCTCTGTTTCTAATTACTTTCTTAATCTCTGATAGACTCTGTGGTATGTAAATGTCTACATTTCTCTTCTTAGTAGCAAGTTTTGCAGCTTCGTCTGCAATGTCATTTCCTATTATTCCCACATGACTTGGAACCCAGTTGATAAGTACCCGTCGGCCTTGTCGTTTGAGTGTTTGCATGAATGATATGACATTTGTGATCAGATGGATGTTATCACATATGTGTTCTTGTTGCAAGGTTTCAATGGCGGTTCTCGAATCTGTATGTATGATAACATGTTGTCGGTGTTCAGCAAGAGCATGTTCCAAAGCCTTTTGAATGGCTAGCATCTCTGTAAAGTCGAACACCCATTTGAGAGCCTCCAACTATTTACAGAGTTTCCTGCTTTAACTGAAGCTCCGGTTTCTTGTCCCTGGTGGTCTACTGATCCATCTGTGACCACTACACTGCACAGGTGTAGGGAGCAGGCACTACACTGCACAGGTGTAGGGAGCAGGAGGCCAAATACAAGGTATCATCTGGGAGAGGAAATTCTTCAGGAGTTAGAGAAAGAAAAAGACTTGGGAGTTGATATCACACCATACAATTCTCCTGCAGCCCATATCAAGAGGATAACATCAGCGGCATATGCCAGGCTGGCTAACATACGAACGGCATTCAGAAACTTGTGTAAAGAATCATTCAGAACTTCGTATGCCACATATGTCAGGCCAATCTTGGAGTATGCAGCCCCAGCATGGAGTCCATATTTAGTCAAGGATAAGACTAAACTGGAAAAGGTGTCAAAGGTTTACCACCAGACTAGTACCCGAGCTGAGAGGTATGAACTACGAGGAGAGACTACGGGAATTAAACCTTACTTCGCTGGAAGACAGAAGAATTAGGGGGGACATGATCACCACATTCAAGATTCTCAAGGGAATTGATAGGGTAGATAAAGACAGGCTTTTTAACACAAGGGGCACACACACTAGGGGACACAGGTGGAAACTGAGCGCCCAAATGAGCCACAGAGATATTAGAAAGAACTTTTTTAGTGTCAGAGTTGTTGACAAATGGAACGCATTAGGAAGTGATGTGGTGGAGGCTGACTCCATACACAGTTTTAAGTGTAGATATGATAGAGCCCAATAGGCTCAGGAATCTGTACACCTGTTGATTGACAGTTGAGAGGCGGGACCAAAGAGCCTGAGCTCAACCACCGCAAACACAACTAGGTGAGTACAACTAGGTGAGTACCACCAACACACAACGCCCACCACCACCATCACACAACTCCCACCACCACCACCACACAACACCCACCACCACACAACACCCACCACCACTCAACACCTACCACCACACAACCACCACCACCATACAACACCCACCACCACCATACAACACCCACCACCACCACCACCACACAACACCCACCACCACACAACACCTACCACAACACCCACCACCACCACACAACACCCACCACCACCACCACCACAACACCCACCACCACACAACACCCACCACCACACAACACCCACCACCACCACACAACACCCACCACCACCACCACACAACACCCACCACCACCACACAACACCCACCACCACCACCCCACAACACCCACCACCACCACCACACAACACCCACCACCACACAACACCCACCACCACCACCACCCCACAACACCCACCACCACCACCACCCCACAACACCCACCACCACCACCACACAACACCCACCACCACCACCACACAACACCCACCACCACACAACACCCACCACCACCACCACACAACACCCACCACCACCACACAACACTCACCACCACCACACACCACCCACCACCACACAACACCCACCACCACCACCACACAACACCCACCACCACCACACAACTCCCACCACAACCACACAACACCCACCACCACCACACAACACTCACCACCACCACACAACACCCACCACCACCACACAACACCCACCACCACCACACAACTCCCACCACAACCACACAACACCCACCACCACCACACAACACCCACCACCACCACACAACACCCACCACCACCACCCCCACAACACCCACCACCACCACCACACAACACCCACCACCACACAACACCCACCACCACCCCACAACACCCACCACCACCACCACACAACACCCACCACCACCACACAACACCCATCACCACCACACAACACCCACCACCACCACCCCACAACACCCACCACCACCACCCCACAACACCCACCACCACCACCACACAACACCCACCACCACCACCACACAACACCCACCACCACACAACACCCACCACCACCACCACACAACACCCACCACCACCACACAACACTCACCACCACCACACAACACCCACCTCCACCACACAACTCCCACCACAACCACACAACACCCACCACCACCACACAACACCCACCAACACCAATACACAATAACTGTAAAAATCATCACTACACCACCTTCACTTCACTACGCATATACAGTGTGGAGAACCGCGTGGAGCGACATGACCTGACGGCCAGTGTGGGAAGACCCACCGGGGAGCTTGTTGTGCTTGTTGGGTGGTGACTGGTAAGTGCCCCTCTCTCTAAAGTCTTCAACAAGTATGCAAGGTATATATAATATCATATAGTAGTCACATATAATGCATTTCATTCGATAATAGAATAGTAATCTGGATAGATTGATAGAGAATGAGGCAGTAACTCACTGTGAGCTCAAGTTGCGACCTGAATTGTAATGTGTGTGTAGGGATTAACAAGTCAGGGTAACACCGCCCCCCCTCCCCCAACACCGCAACTGGACACCATAGATAGAGTGACATACAATCTCCCTCCTCCTCCCGCTCTCTCTCGCCCTTGCTCTCTCTCTCGCCCTCTCTGTTCTCTCTCTCTCTCGCCCTCTCTGTTCTCTCTCTCTCTCTCTCTCTCTCTCTCTCTCTCTCTCTCTCTCTCTCTCTCTCTCTCTCTCTCTCTCTCTCTCTCTCTCTCTCTCTCTCTCTCTCTCTCTCTCTCTCTCTCTCTCTCTCTCCCCCTCTCTCCCTCTCTCCCTCTCTCTCTCTCTCTCTCCCTCTCCCTCTCCCTCTCTCCCTCTCTCTCTCTCTCTCTCTCCCTCTCTCCCTCTCTCCCTCTCTCTCTCTCTCTCTCTCTCTCTCTCTCTCTCTCTCTCTCTCTCTCTCTCTCTCTCTCTCTCTCTCTCTCTCTCTCTCTCTCTCTCTCTCTCTCTCTCTCTCTCTCTCTCTCTCTCTCTCTCTCTCTCTCTCTCTCTCTCTCTCTCACTCTCTCTCTCTCTCTCTCCCTCCCTCCCTCTCTCCCTCCTTCCCTCCCTCCCTCTCTCTCTCTCTCTCTCTCTCTCTCTCTCTCTCTCTCTCTCTCTCTCTCTCTCTCTCTCTCTCTCTCTCTCTCTCTCTCTCTCTCTCTCTCTCTCTCTCTCTCTCTCTCTCTCTCTCTCTCTCTCTCTCTCTCTCTCTCTCTCTCTCTCTCTCTCTCTCTCTCTCTCTCTCCCTCCCTCTCTCCGTCCCTCCCTCTCTCTCTCTCTCTCTCTCTCTCTCCCTCCCTCCCTCTCTCCCTCCTTCCATCCCTCCCTCTCTCCCTCCCTCCCTTTCTCCCTCCCTCTCTCCCTTACTCCTATTCTCCCTCCCTCCCTCCGTCCCTTTCTCCCTCCCTCCCTCTCTCCCTCCTTCCCTCCCTGGATATGTTGCATTGGAAGGAAATGCCTCTGCACCTGAAACATTATCGGAAATGCTAAGAGAAAGAGCTCAGAAGCAATCAGAGAACAGGAAGGATCCAATAGGCAGGAATGGAATAGCAAGGACAGAGAGGCAGTACATGGGATACTGAAGGGGTTACAGATGGAAGGGGCTGAACAAAACATTGAAAAGGTTTCAGGTTGGGCTGGTACAACAAGGACAGAAACCGACTGGTAAAGGTGGTGTTTGCAAACGAGACCTTGAAGGACGTTATTCTAGAAAGGAAGAGTCATCTGCAGTATGTTGGAGGAATACAAAAAATTATTCCTCCAGAGGAACAGGATGAAGGAGGAGAGAGCCAGGGCAGCAGAGGCAAGGAAGAGAAGGGAAGGGAACTGTCAGGCGAAAGTGGCAAGCCATTACGACTATATAGCACTTGGAAGTGGGGTCAGGATAAAGATTTGGGATGGAACGGGTGAGAAGGAATGGGCCCAATCACATGGATGGTCGGGGATTGAACGCCGACCTGCATGAAGGCCAAAAAATTTTACCATGCTGGAAACTCCTTACACAAAGCTTCAAATTCTCCGCTTGTCGCGGAAAAGCATTCAAACGGAGGCTTAGGAGCCATAGTGAGAGGGAAGAAGTCAGGTTAGGACAAATTGTCCTCCACACTTCCCTGGAAATATAAAGCAATTAACTTATCTTATTAAGGCTACTCATTAGCTCGGTCGATAGAGCTTTGGCCTCACACATGCATGGGGCCCCCCCTGTTCGAGTCTCCTAGAGCTCAGACTAGGATGATTGACCAGAATAATACTATAAGACCTCTCTCATACAATCAGCTCCTAACCTGACCAAAAAACAATCAACTCTGACTTGTCGTTGCTCGGGGGACTAACCATTAACAATACTCAAGAGTTAGTACAGTCTCGCCGCTCTCCCAGCTCCATTCTCGTGATTTGCCACAACGTACAAAATACAGAGTACTAACTTAACCAGAAGCGCACGACCCAACCCACCCTCCTAACCTAACCTACCAACGCATGTATATAACTTGGATATGTGTGTCAACCGATGCTGTTCAGAGAACTATGTAATTTGTACGTTGGTAACCATAACATACAAAATACGACGTGCTGGGATAAGGGCTACACCCCTTTGCCATCACCCTCAGCCACAACAATAAGACACCAGATGGATAACTTGAGTAACAGCTGAGTAAACCAACAGGACTCGACACAACCGAGCAAGTATAATATAACTGAGAATTTAACTTGAGCTTGACATGAGATGGCTGAGTATAGGACTCCACAGGATCGGTAGGGGCTGAGTATAGCACTTCACAGGATCGGAACAGGCTAAGTATAGGACTCCAAAGGATCGGTACAGGCTGAGTGTAGGACTCCACAGGATCAGTACGGGCTGAATATAGGACTCCACAGGATCAGTGGAGGTTGAGTATAGGCCTCCACAGGATCAGTACGAGTTGAGTATAGGACTCCACAGGATCGGTATGGGCTGAGTATAGCACTCCACAAGATCGGTACGGGCTGAGTATAGCACTCAACGGGATCGGTACAGGCAGAGTATAGGACTCCACAGGATCAGTACGGGCTGAGTATAGCACTCCACACGATCCGTACGGACTGAATATACGACTCCACAGGATCAGTGCGGGTCGAGTATAGGACTCCACAGGATCAGTACGGGCTGAGTATAGCACTCCACAGGATCGGTACGGGCTGAGTATTGCACTCCACAGGATCGTTACGGGCTGAGTATAGGACTCCACAGGATCAGTACGGGCTGAGTATAGGACTCAACAGGATCGGTACGGGCTGAGTATAGGACTCCAAAGGATCGGTACGGGCTGAGTATAGGACTCAACACGATCGGTACGACCTGATTATAGGACTCCATAGGATCGAAACGGGCTGAGAATAGGACTCCACAGGATCGGAACGGGCTGAGTATAGGACTCAACGGGATCGGTACGGGCTGAGTATAGCACTCCCCAGGATCGGTACGGGGTGAGTATTGCACTCCACAGGATCGGTACGACCTGATTATACGACTCCATAGGATCGAAACGGGCTGAGTATAGGACTCCACAAGATCGGTACATGCTGAGTACAGAACTCCACAGGATCGGTACACGCTGAGTATAGGACTCCACAGGATCAGTACGGGCTCAGTATAGAACTCCACAGGATCAGTACAGGCTGAGTATAGGACTCCAAAGGATCAGTACGGGCTGAGTATAGGACTCCACAGGATCAGTACAGGCTGAGTATAGGACTCCACAGGATCAGTATGGGCTGAGTATAGCAATCCACAGGATCGGTACGGCCTGAGTATAGGACTTCATATGATTGGTATGGGCTGAGTATAGGACTCCTCAGGATCGGTACGGGCTGAGTATAACACTCCACAGGATCAGTACGGGCTCAGTATAGGACTCTACAGGATCAGTACAGGCTGAGTATAGGACTCCACAGAATCGGTACGGTCTGATTATAGGACTACACAGGATCGGTATAGGCTGAGTACAGGAGACCACAGGAACCATACGGTATGAGTATAGGACTGCACAGGATCAATACGGTCTAAGTACAGGACTCCACAGGATCGGTACGGGCTGGGTATAGTACTCCACAGGATCAGTTTGGGCTGAGTATAATACTCCACAGGATCGTTACGGGCTGGGTATAGGACTCCAGAAGATCAGTATGGGCTGAGTATAGCACTCCACAGGATCGGCACGGGCTGATTAGAGCACTCCACAGGATCGGTACAGGCTGAGTATAGGACTCCACAGGATCGGGACGGGCTGAGTATAGGACTCCACAGGATCGGGACGGGCTGAATTTAGGACTCAACAGGATCGGTACGGGCTGAGTATAGGACTCCACAGGATCGATACGGTCTGAGTATAGAACTCCACAGGACCCGTACGGGCTGAGTATAGGACTCCACAGGATCGGTACAGGCTGAATATAGGACTCCACAGGATTGTTATGGGCTGAGTATAGGATTCCACAGGCTTGGTACGGGCTGAGAACAGAACTCCTCAGAATCGGTATTGGCCGAATATAGGACTCCACAGGATCAGTACAGGCTGAGTACAGGACTCCACAGGATCGGTACGGGCTGGGTATAGGACTCCACAGGATCGGTACCGGCTGAGTATAGGATTCCAAAGGATCGTTGTGGGCTGAGTAAAGAACTCCACAGGGTCGGTACGGGTTGATTATAGGACTCCACAGCATCGTTACAGGCTGAGTATATCACTCAACATGATCGGTATTGGCTGAGTATAGGACTCCACAGGGTCGGCACGGGTTGAATATAGGACTCAACAGGATCGTTATGGGCTGAGCATAGCACTCCACAGGAACGGTACGAGCCGAGTATAAGACTCCACATAATTGGTACGGGCTGATTACCCAGCAAACACAAATCATCTACACAACGTTCGCCTATCTCTTCCCATAGGTGCGGGAATGATTTGCATTGAGAATGGTGCAGGAGAGCCTTTGAGAAACTTTTACTCAAAAAATCCAAACACAAAGGTTTAATTATAAATGGTTTTTCTACAATTATTTTCTTCCAAATGTAAAACAAATAGTTTTTACATGTTTAAATATAAAATTTATGGTGTTTTTTTGTAAAATTCATTAATAAATTGTGAATGATATATATTGACTGAGTGAAACCTTTAAAATCCATTTAGTTATAATTTGAACAGAAAAAAGTAGTTTTCCAAATTTTCTAAAAATCGCTCTTTTTAACACAATTTGACTCCTTATGCATTCCACTAAACACTATATCATGTTTAAATATATAATTTATGTATTATTCCCTAAAATAATTTATATAAATTATATAAGTTGCTGGAAAGTGGTGTTAAAGAATCTGAAAACTTTTTGTTGTGTTATAATTGGAATGTTCTTATTAACTATGTCTCAAGTTCACAGTTTATCAAACAAGAATATTAACATTCGTCAACTCTTAAAATCTTATATGTTATCTTGCTGGTGCAAAATGGGTGAATCTTTAGGAACAGCTATAGTATCTATATATCACAAATGGTGTTTTCCCTAACTCAAACAATGTAGGGTTTATTATTCTACACATATTTCTAATGACTCTTATATGTTTACATTCTCTGAAGTATAATTGTGAAGGCTGTGTCCATCACTCTCAACACAGATTCTTAAACTCCTCTCTGCAGGTTCAACTATATAATTAGTTTCCATTTTGAATCTCCATGGACATTTGTATCCAAAATGAAACCAATGTGGTTTCCTTCAGCGCCTTCAGCCAGCACATTTGCTCATTCATTTCCACAGATTCCAACATGGTAGGGGATTTACAGAAATTTGTATATTCATATTGTTATATATTAAAAATATGAATGCAGTTCAATATGATAAGACAAATACATGAGTTTATGATAAATTCGTTTTCTGTGATATACCATTGATATGCTCTTTTTTTCTTTAAACAGCAGACTAAACTAAAGTGCTCACATCAACAGATGTGATGTATAAATGGTCAACGCTCAACAGAGTTAGTATAAATGTATTAGTATAAATCTTACTTGTCTCATTGTTAATTCACATTCAATGTCAACTTGTGGTTTTGATGTGGCACATTTGGCCAAGACACCCCACCCCATTATGCACCCCATACCCATCTTGTGGGCGGTTGTGGAAAGGGTTACAGAGGCACATAATGGGCTCAGGGACTGAACCCCACAATTCATTTAGCTAAGCAAGTTACAATCTTGATGAGCTAGTTACAAAATTCAATATAAGTCATCACATCAACAATGGGTTCGAGATCGACCTCAAGTACAGGTTCTAAATTAACACTTTCCTGGATTTTCGACTTGGAATTACGGGCGTTTTCCCTAACCGCTTGTCGGATCACGACGTAAATTTATGGTGCGGTTTAAAATATTTGTAAAAAATCCAGTTTAAATCCGATTTACTTGGGGTTTGTTTCAAACTCCGCGCCATGAAATTCCTGTTCTCTCGGGTAGGCCGCAAGTCACGTCGGTCTACTGGGTCACGTGACAGGCCCATTGTTTTGTTGTCACGTGGAGCAATCGGATCTCTCTCCCCTCGGCCTCCCCTCGGCTCTCCCCTCGCCCAACCTACACAATGCAGACACAAAGAAAGTTCAGAAAAGAAAACGAGTTCGCAGGGCAGATGGAACAGTAAGACTATAGCAGGTTGTGGTGAACAAACCACAGGCAATTGTTGACTACAATAAGTTCATGAAGGGTGTTGACCACTTTGATCAAATGGTAAAGTATTACCATTTCGCCAGGAAATGTCACAAGTGGACCAAGAAAATAACATTTTATTTCTTGCAAATGGCATTGCAAAACGCTTATGCATTGTACAAGGTGTTATGATCTCAGCCTGCAGGAGAAACGAGTCTCCCTTCTTGAGAGTTATTCAGCAAGCCTGACCTAACTAGAAGGTCTAGCAAATATTGAGGTGATAACCCATATGAAAAATGGCTGGTTGGATATGTAAAACAATTTAAGATTATGGGCAGTAAGTAAGGAAATAGATAAATGACTGGCTAGGAGATGTGGACATTTTGCTGGAGGCGTGAGGCTCGCTTCCGGAGGACCTTGACCTCACTTGAGTGCCAGACATCGCAGGGGGAAGCCGCGCTCCGTTTGAGCTCCCGCCAGAAGGGAACCCCTAGTGATATATCTCTAAGAGAAGAGAAGTGTGCAGACGTACCAGCTGTGGAATCGAGCTGGGAACGTTGTGGTCTCAAGTCCGGGTCGACGAGCAGATATTAAATCGCCCAGAAGCATTATTGTGGGCCGTGGGAGCGCCCTGACCAAGCCTCGTCAGAGGAAGAAGCGCCCTCGACCAGACGTTCTGTGGTAAGCACGATATACGCCAGTTCATAGTGATTGCATTGTAGTTGGTCGTGTGCCCAGCGACAGTAGCGATGTTTATTTATAGGTTAGACATGTTTTAATAAGGCAGAAAGCCTGAAATAGGAGAGTGAAGAGGGAGGAACACGGAGCGACGTCCGTCCTCTCTGAGCGCTGGCGGACGACTGAGGGAGCCGGCTCCGGATGGAGGAAGACCCTCCCAGCGAGTGAGGACGCCGCCGCCAGGCGAGGTGGAGTATGGACCCGCCCAAAACGGGGGAGTCCACTCTCACTGTATGTAGAGGACAGATAGAGGTTTGAGGCAAGCATATTGTGTGGTTATTTTTGTTTATGTGTTAAAGGGGAACATTTTATTGGAACGTCGATGGG
This sequence comes from Procambarus clarkii, assembly GCF_040958095.1. NCBI lineage: Eukaryota > Metazoa > Arthropoda > Malacostraca > Decapoda > Cambaridae > Procambarus > Procambarus clarkii. Next base: position 20,238,740 of record NC_091238.1, read on the forward strand.
TTGCAGGTTTGTCTTTGGGGAAGAAGTTGCTGAGAACTTCGAAGCCAGCAGATGATGTAGCTGATGAGACTCCAAGGTAGTGGAGCAGAGGACCTCGAGCTGTGAGGAGAAGCAGCAGTGAAGAGGAGTGTCACGCGCTTCTGTAGAGGTGGTGTAGCAGCCAAGAGAGCTGTGGAAGAACCTAACAGAAGGGTGAAGCACCGTAGTTGCACAAGGAAACTTCATGATAGCAGCCTGGAGGAGCTGCAGAGGATCCTGGTAGTGAAGCCTGGAAGAACCTAAGGATATTAGGGTTGTGAACTTCCAGAGGTGGAAGGGGAAGTTCTGGTGGATTACTAGTAGGGAGTTGATAGTGTTTGGTTGTCATTAGCGTGCAAGACGCAGTGAGAGGTGAGTGACTGTTGGCATTCTTATGTCAAGGAGTTTTTTATACTGAAGTATCAATGAACATTTATACTGGTATATGTTATTGCATTCAAATGCTGATTTTCTATATATACATTATCTTGCTGATAGTGCAACAGTGTATGTAGGCTTGACCAACTTGAGGAGGTTAATGGTATCAGGTGGCGAACCAGGAGATAGGATACCCCTTTGATAAGCTGAAAATAGAGTTCTGATGGTGTTGGAGTGCAACCTGATTGTGATATTATAGAGTATAGGATTCATTATTATTATATGTGTGTATGTATCGTGTATGTGCTTTGTTCAGTAAATGTGTCACAATTTGCTGGTGTTTGCCCTTGTCCTAGTGAGGCTTCCCAGGAGGTAGTAAAGAAGGAGAGAGAGAGAGGAAGAACCATGAACCACTGCTGTGGACAGGGTAAGAGGTAATACTAGTAAGTCATAGGGGGATTGAGGAGATCATATCTCATAAGGAGAGAGTGGGGAGTCACAGCGGCTCGAGTGGGTGTGTGCACGTGACAACGAGGCTAAGTGTTGGAGCCGCATCCCCTAAACGTGTGACGTTGAGCCCCTCTCCAAGAGCCAGAAGCGCCAAGGGTGATCTCCTAGTATAAGCACTCTGCCGAGTTGTGGGTTGGGTTGTCCATAGAGAAGGATCAATGACGACAACACCAACCAACCCACAGTCTATAATAAAATTGGGGGCCTGTCCGGGAGAGTGAACTGACACACCCACACCCTGTCCAAGAGTGGATTTGTACACCCCTGCTGAGATAAACTGTGTGACCGCAGGTGTATACTCTCTCTCTTGGGAAGACTCACAGGACAAAGATGGATAAGGTGCAAGCGTTTGTGGAGTCAGGCAAGCCTGAGGACTTGGAAGGTTGCACGAGGGATCAATTGAAACAAATAGCAGAAAAATGTGGCATCAGGTTGAAAGCATCTAAAGTAGCTGGGATGAAGGATGAGATCCTGAGGCAGTTGAGAGCCAGAAGCGAAGCGGCAGAACAAGGAGCCCAGGAAGGAGCTGAAAGTAGAAAGGAGGATGATGGGCAGGATGACGTGAGATCCCAGGGATCGAGTAGGAGCAGCAAGAGTAGCCGCAGTAGTAGGAGTAGCCGGAATAGGAGCTTGGAGAGATTCCAGTTAGAGCTCCAGATGCAGCGTGAGGACAAGGAGAGACAGTTCCAGCTGGAAAAGATGAAATTAGAACTGCGGATGAAAAATGAAGCAGAGAAGGAAAAAGAAAAAACCAGACTGGAAATAGAAAAAGAGAAAGCAAGACTAGAGGTCGAAAAAGAAAAAGAGAGAACAAAACAAATGCAGATAGAAGCGAACAGAACCTTGGCTGAGCAAAGGATTGAACATGGGTTGCCAGAGAGCACCACCCAGGTATCACACCCACCAGATGTTAGGGTTAGGGAGAAGGACATTCCCTTGTTTGTTCCCGAAGAGGCAGAGAGCTTTTTCGAGCACTTTGAAAAAGTAGCCAGCATCAAGGAGTGGCCACAGGAGGAATGGGCCCAGCTGGTCCAGTTAAGATTGACCGGTGCAGCCAGGGAGGCATACACCCAATTGTCACTGGAAGAGTGCCAGGATTACGCCACAGTAAAGAGCAGCATATTGCGCTCGTTTCAGTTAACCCCAGAAGCTTATAGGAAGCGCTTCAGAGAAATGATCAAAGTTGGAGCATGTACGTTTGCTGAGACAGCAAGGGATCTGGAAAGACGATTCCAGAAGTGGATTGAGGCTGCTGGAGTTGGATCTTATGCTGACCTGAAGCAACTGATGGTCATGGAGAAGTTCTTGGAGATGATGCATCCCGAAACAAAGTTCAAGATCCAAGAAGCAGGGATAATGGAGGTGAAAGATGCCGCAGATAGGGCGGATATGATTACTGAAGCGTACAAGAGCTTAAGAGAGAACAGAGTGCAGAATGAGGTGAGACGCAGCAATGGCAGACCCAATGGAGTCTGGGGAGGAAGAAATTACGAAAGACCCAGAAGAGTCTGGGGTGAGAAAAATTTTGATAAATGGGCAGATAAAAGTAAGTACCCTAAAGCTCAGAAGAGTAGGTCGCGCACTTCATCTGAAAGTGAAGATGGAGGAGCCAAACGAGAAACTAATCGTGATCCAGGGAATCAAGAGTCCAGTAAAGCTCCACAGAGTACGAGTGTACCTGGCTGGAGGAACTCTCATGTGAGTGGACAAAGTCAGAGCCGCTTTGGTACGTATAGGAGAGATTTTTCCCAGATGAGATGTTACAATTGTAACGGATTGGGTCACGTGATGCGAGATTGTCGGCAGGGCAAGAGAGTTGTGACCCTGGCCATGTGTGACCCCCGAAGTAAATATACTAATGTGTTCCGAGACAAACCACAGAAGGTGAACTTAGTGAACGAGAGGTATAGGCCATTCATGAGCAAAGGTTGGATCAGAATAGGAAGCCAACCTGAAGTAGAAGTTGGTATCTTAAGAGATACCGGAGCTAATCAGAGCTTGATTGTGAGAAGCCTGATTGGGAATGATCGACGATTAGCTGGCAGTGGGAAGATGAAAGTATATGGGTTATTGTCGGAGAGTGACATGCCCGTATGTGCTGTCCAGCTAAGGTCGGAATATGTGTCGGCAGAGGTGATGTTGGGAGTGTGCCCCGACATACCTATTCCAGGAGTCCAAGTGATCCTGGGGAATGACTTGTGCGGGACAAAGGTGTTGACAAGAGTCATAGCGGAGACTGTGCCAGAGGAGTGCCCAGAAGGCCACGGCACGTGTGGGACACCTGAGAGTGTGAACCTGACTGACATCCGAGGGGATGAGTCAGGAGACCGCCAAGCCATTGAGTACCCTGTCTCGGTAGTGACGAAGGCAGAGGTGGCCGACGAGGAAGACACTGGAGAAGGTGAGACAGTGTCGATTCAGCCAGTGGAAGAGATCGATGTAGATATAGCACGGCTGTTTGATGGAGGTCCAGCCCAGGAAAATGAAGTCTCGGTGAGGTCAAAAGTGAGGATGACCCAGCCGAAGAAGAATCGTGTGAAGAGAGCGGACCTGAGTAGAGCCCAGACTGCTGAAATTAAGGGTCGGAAGGTGAATGCAACTGTGCTGAGTAGGAATGAGGAAAGATGTGGACAGACTGAGGACGAGAGTAGAGCGTCAAATTGTCCACGAGCACAGAGGCATATGGATAGTGGAGTTAAGTTGTTTGAGATGTCAAGAGTTGGCATGTTTCACAGAAAACGAGGAGGAGAGATGGTGAAGAGTGATAGCCGAGAAAATGAAATGAGAAGAGACAGTATGTGTGGAGAGATGCTTACGAGCACACAAGGAGAGGTAAAGCGACATGTACGGTCGAGCGCTGTTGGATGTAGCACAGCGCTCGGAGAAACTTTTAGGGAAAGAAGAAGAGTTGAAGGAGAAGAAATGGAGTTGTATAGAGGTGAGAAGTGTGGGAAGAGGATGATGATGCAAGCATGGAGGAATAGAAGAAAGCCGAGGACTCGATGGAGGTCAAACAGGATGAGGTCTCGGATATATGAGGAGACGAAAGGGAGGAGCGTCGGTGAAGACGATGGAGTGAAGTATGATGACAGGAGACGAAAGTATAATGGCAGTAGATGGAAGAGTGAAGACGACAGAGGAGGTACAGACAGTAGATGTCTGACTCTGGACGTGAAGAGAAGACGAGGAAACGGAGGGTGGAGACAATAAGTAGAGTGGAACGATGGAGTGCAGGCGTCCAAGGAGGACAGCCTAGCCAACAGGTGCCAGATAAGTCAGATCGTTTATGAGAAGATCATGTTTCTGGCGAGTTGTGAGCCAGATGTTGCAAGGAGCAACGAACTAATTGTAGACTCCTAAGGGAGTACGTAAGCAGATCAACCGTTCGAACCAATCGGTTGAAGAACGAGACAGTGTGGTAGCGGATGTATTATCCCGAGCCTAGCCACTAGAATAACTCTCAAAAATAAGGGGAGGGGAGTGTTATGATCTCAGCCTGCAGGAGAAACGAGTCTCCCTTCTTGAGAGTTATTCAGCAAGCCTGACCTAACTAGAAGGTCTAGCAAATATTGAGGTGATAACCCATATGAAAAATGGCTGGTTGGATATGTAAAACAATTTAAGATTATGGGCAGTAAGTAAGGAAATAGATAAATGACTGGCTAGGAGATGTGGACATTTTGCTGGAGGCGTGAGGCTCGCTTCCGGAGGACCTTGACCTCACTTGAGTGCCAGACATCGCAGGGGGAAGCCGCGCTCCGTTTGAGCTCCCGCCAGAAGGGAACCCCTAGTGATATATCTCTAAGAGAAGAGAAGTGTGCAGACGTACCAGCTGTGGAATCGAGCTGGGAACGTTGTGGTCTCAAGTCCGGGTCGACGAGCAGATATTAAATCGCCCAGAAGCATTATTGTGGGCCGTGGGAGCGCCCTGACCAAGCCTCGTCAGAGGAAGAAGCGCCCTCGACCAGACGTTCTGTGGTAAGCACGATATACGCCAGTTCATAGTGATTGCATTGTAGTTGGTCGTGTGCCCAGCGACAGTAGCGATGTTTATTTATAGGTTAGACATGTTTTAATAAGGCAGAAAGCCTGAAATAGGAGAGTGAAGAGGGAGGAACACGGAGCGACGTCCGTCCTCTCTGAGCGCTGGCGGACGACTGAGGGAGCCGGCTCCGGATGGAGGAAGACCCTCCCAGCGAGTGAGGACGCCGCCGCCAGGCGAGGTGGAGTATGGACCCGCCCAAAACGGGGGAGTCCACTCTCACTGTATGTAGAGGACAGATAGAGGTTTGAGGCAAGCATATTGTGTGGTTATTTTTGTTTATGTGTTAAAGGGGAACATTTTATTGGAACGTCGATGGGTTGCAGGTTTGTCTTTGGGGAAGAAGTTGCTGAGAACTTCGAAGCCAGCAGATGATGTAGCTGATGAGACTCCAAGGTAGTGGAGCAGAGGACCTCGAGCTGTGAGGAGAAGCAGCAGTGAAGAGGAGTGTCACGCGCTTCTGTAGAGGTGGTGTAGCAGCCAAGAGAGCTGTGGAAGAACCTAACAGAAGGGTGAAGCACCGTAGTTGCACAAGGAAACTTCATGATAGCAGCCTGGAGGAGCTGCAGAGGATCCTGGTAGTGAAGCCTGGAAGAACCTAAGGATATTAGGGTTGTGAACTTCCAGAGGTGGAAGGGGAAGTTCTGGTGGATTACTAGTAGGGAGTTGATAGTGTTTGGTTGTCATTAGCGTGCAAGACGCAGTGAGAGGTGAGTGACTGTTGGCATTCTTATGTCAAGGAGTTTTTTATACTGAAGTATCAATGAACATTTATACTGGTATATGTTATTGCATTCAAATGCTGATTTTCTATATATACATTATCTTGCTGATAGTGCAACAGTGTATGTAGGCTTGACCAACTTGAGGAGGTTAATGGTATCAGGTGGCGAACCAGGAGATAGGATACCCCTTTGATAAGCTGAAAATAGAGTTCTGATGGTGTTGGAGTGCAACCTGATTGTGATATTATAGAGTATAGGATTCATTATTATTATATGTGTGTATGTATCGTGTATGTGCTTTGTTCAGTAAATGTGTCACAATTTGCTGGTGTTTGCCCTTGTCCTAGTGAGGCTTCCCAGGAGGTAGTAAAGAAGGAGAGAGAGAGAGGAAGAACCATGAACCACTGCTGTGGACAGGGTAAGAGGTAATACTAGTAAGTCATAGGGGGATTGAGGAGATCATATCTCATAAGGAGAGAGTGGGGAGTCACAGCGGCTCGAGTGGGTGTGTGCACGTGACAACGAGGCTAAGTGTTGGAGCCGCATCCCCTAAACGTGTGACGTTGAGCCCCTCTCCAAGAGCCAGAAGCGCCAAGGGTGATCTCCTAGTATAAGCACTCTGCCGAGTTGTGGGTTGGGTTGTCCATAGAGAAGGATCAATGACGACAACACCAACCAACCCACAGTCTATAATAAAGGCCAACACAGATGATCGAAGGAAACTAACTCTGCTCTAGGTCCATGAAGTTGCTATTTGGTCTTTATTGAAATTTGACAAGGCAGAGTGGCCTGCAACAACTACACCATCTCCACATCTAGTTCATGCTCCAGACATAAATCATGACACTGGTCCTGTGTATCCTGCTGCTGACCCGTCAACACCTGGCCCGTCGGGTGTAAGGCAACGTCTTCACGTCTACACCTAGTGCTGAAGCTGAATCTGATGAAGATAATTCATATTCCACATTAGTGTTTGAAAACAATAGTGAGAGCGACGATTCAGACAGTAGTTTATTGCCAACCCAGAGACAACAGCGACGTGTTGTTATAGCAGAGACTCGCCTGAACTATAAATTGAAACATGAGCTGGTAAAAATCCCCAAACGTCGCAGGTGTGAAGTGTGTTCAAAGTCGGGTATCAGGAAGGAAACTGGTATAGCGTGCAAGACATGCGATGTTCCACTTTGCGTCATACCTTGTTACACCACTTATCACAGGAAAAGGGTGTACTGGGTGGACAAGAAATAACCACCTACATCAGCTTCACTCCACCTAGGAACATCTGTTGAGCAACTTCAGGAATCAGTACCTGAAGGAGGTGGAGTGGAGATAAAATGCTCAACTTATTTTACTACAATCGTCTTTGCTTTGGTAAGTACACATAATTGTCTTAGATTGTTTCAGTATTGTAGTCTATTTTCTTAGGAATATTTTGA
>NC_091238.1:20250848-20275848 GCF_040958095.1 Procambarus clarkii
TGCTCAGAAAATTAAATATATCTACATATTTAGTCAAAATCAATTACATTATTTTATCTTATTCATAGCATAAATGTTCACAAAGATTACTAAAAAGAGATTGAATTAGACTACAGCAAATTGGCAAACTTTACCTTGTATCTGTTTCCACCGTGTTTGTTTGGGGCGTTCTTCAACATATCAGCAATACTTGTCTCAACATCTCTTTCAGTTGCATTAGTGTGGGTGTTGATACAGGCTTCTGGAAAGTTATAAAAATTAATTAATATATATAATTATAATTCTTTTTGTCAGGAGACAAGAAGCCACAGAGTAATAACATTGTTGGCTTTTATTTAGGTGTTCCCCTGTTCTCCAGTCTTCCTCCGTCCCCTCGTCCCCTTTGTCCTCCCCAGCATTCTCCATTCCCCTGTCCCCTCGTCCTCCCCACCATTACCCTCTCCTCTGTTCCCTCGTCTTCCCCACCATCCCCCCTCTCGTCCTCCCCACCATTCTAAACTACCTCATCCCATGCATTCCATGATGGTCTGATGCTTCCATCTGAAAATTGGGAACATCAAAAGATCTGACTTTCCCAATTTTCTGATGGGAACATCAAATGATCTGATATTCCCATCACTGAAAAATAAAAACAGATAAAAAAAATGATATGAAAAAATAGAAAATAAAATATACTCATGAAATGAACAGAATGGTTAACAACGCAGCTCAATTGCAATGCAATGTCACAATAACATTTAAATATACTTTAAGATATAATCTAGAAGAAAATAAGGATATTGAAACGGTTCATGAACTCTATTTCAATAAAGGACACTGTGGGGAACTTTGAAAAATAGTTATTGAGTATAATTAGACAGACTTGTTGCTAGGCAGAGGAGTAATGAGATATATGGCAAATTTTGCAAAATATACAATGAAGGTACACAAACATTCATACCCAAACAAAGCAAAATGCTAGGTAAGAACAAAGCATTTGGCCCGTAGGAGAAAGGAGATACCCACAAGACTAGAATACAAGTCATTAACAAGCATGCAAGTATAATACATAATACATGCAGACATATATATAATCCAAAAAAATGTCAAATTTACGTACTTATTATTACATTACAAATATCCAAGGTTTTGAAGACACGTTTCCTCTTGCGCCCAACGAGTGAATACTGAGACCAGACCCCATAGGTCCCTATCCTCCTCATCATTCGTCTCACTGTGTCTCCACAGCTTGCACCGCCCATTTGAGACAGCGTCTGGACCTGTTAAAATAATGCATAAGCTGTAAGGTAATAGAGAATAATATATATCTTTCAATCTCAACATTAGATTTTCTAATTTCCAACTGTATTAAATAAATAGCATTAAAATATTTTCCTTCTTAACTATTACAAAAATCAACGAATTTGAGTAACTTTTGCTTTTGTTTTATTTGTACCTTAAACATAACACTGAACAATCAATTATGTGCCACCCCACCTTCCTTCATCTGCAAAAAAACTAATCAAAAGACATATGTACAAGGCTAAAAAAATTCAGCAACACTTACCATACTCAGGCTAAAAGAATTAAGCAACACTTACCATACTCTTTTTATATTCACTGTTAACTTTTAGCTCATGTGACAGACTTTCCACCTGCTCAACAGTTTCAAGTGGGGATGGAAGAATGTCTTCCAGGATTGGTATATCTCCATGTGTTTTTGACATATGGGTTTCCGTCATTTTGACAATATTCAGGATATCCCCTGATAAAAATGTCAATTTTGATAATTCCTTCATTATGTATTCCATTTTTTCTGTTACTGCAAAAAAAAAAAGACTTACTAGAACAAGCATTTAGTGTTGCATATATATGATATATGTATTGATCCTTAGTGGATCCTATTTTAGTGACAGACACATTGGTGTCAGGTCACTGTCAAATGGGCTACTGTCATGTAGCCTTCAATTATGTAACCTCTCCCATTCTATGATAGGGGTGACACAGGGCAGCATCCTTAGACCCCCTCCTATTTGTTATATACATCAATGATCTGCTTTATGTCTCTAACATGATTAAACCTGTATTGTTTGATGATACTACCATCATCTACTTAGTTGCTTTACAAGAATGTAAAATTTCAAGTCTGTACTCTCCCTCAATGTATTTTCTTGTATGTATAACAAAAAATAATCAACACATAATAAATCGGTACTTACTAGATTTTTCGAAAGGAGAGCTTTCAGTTCTGTCTTGTCTTGGAGTTTGAGGGGAAGGTTTTGTACTCGGCCTGTAGATAGACTTGTTGGTCCCACAAGATTCTGTCAGGGGTGGAAGCGTATTAGCATTGTATAGAAAATATTTACAAAATAGTTTTAAATACATAAAACTACAAATAGAAATTATTGAATTATTACATTAGCTTATAGCTTTTATGAATGCATTAAAAAATTTTGTTTCACACAATGGAGCGACACCATTTAAAGTGTTTCCATCACCCTGAAGGCTGGTAAAAATATATTACATTAAAATCATACACAAGTACGTTACTATCTGTGTATGTAAATGTTTCAACAGTTACTTAAAGCTTACCAGTTCTGTCTTGTCTAGGAGTTTGAGGGGAAGGTATTTTACTGGGCCTGTAGAGAGACTTGCTGGTCCCACGTGATTCTGTCAGGGGTGGAAGCGTATTAGCATTGTATAGAAAATATTTACAAAATAGTTTTAAATACATAAAACTACAAATAGTAATTATTGAATTATTACATTAGCTTATAGCTTTTATGAATGCATTAAAAAATTTTGTTTCACACAATGGAGCGACACCATTTAAAGTGTTTCCATCACCCTGAAGGCTGGTAAAAATATATTACATTAAAATCATACACAAGTATGTTACTATCTGTGTATGTAAATGTTTCAACAGTTACTTAAAGCTTACCAGTTCTGTCTTGTCTAGGAGTTTGAGGGGAAGGTATTTTACTGGGCCTGTAGAGAGACTTGCTGGTCCCACATGATTCTGTCAGGGGTGGAAGCGTATTAGCATTGTATAGAAAATATTTACAAAATAGTTTTAAATACATAAAACTACAAATAGTAATTATTGAATTATTACATTAGCTTATAGCTTTTATGAATGCATTAAAAAATTTTGTTTCACACAATGGAGCGACACCATTTAAAGTGTTTCCATCACCCTGAAGGCTGGTAAAAATATATTACATTAAAATCATACACAAGTACGTTACTATCTGTGTATGTAAATGTTTCTCCAGTTACTTAAAGCTTACCAGTTCTGTCTTGTCTAGGAGTTTGAGGGGAAGGTTTTGTACTCGGCCTGTAGATAGACTTGTTGGTCCCACAAGATTCTGTCAGGGGTGGAAGCGTATTAGCATTGTATAGAAAATATTTACAAAATAGTTTATGAATGCATTAAAAAATTTTGTTTCACACAATGGAGCGACACCATTTAAAGTGTTTCCATCACCCTGAAGGCTGGTAAAAATATATTACATTAAAATCATACACAAGTACGTTACTATCTGTGTATGTAAATGTTTCTCCAGTTACTTAAAGCTTACCAGTTCTGTCTTGTCTAGGAGTTTGAGGGGAAGGTTTTGTACTCGGCCTGTAGATAGACTTGTTGGTCCCACATGATTCTGTCAGGGGTGGAAGCGTATTAGCATTGTATAGAAAATATTTACAAAATAGTTTTAAATACATAAAACTACAAATAGTAATTATTGAATTATTACATTAGCTTATAGCTTTTATGAATGCATTAAAAAATTTTGTTTCACACAATGGAGCGACACCATTTAAAGTGTTTCCATCACCCTGAAGGCTGGTAAAAATATATTACATTAAAATCATACACAAGTACGTTACTATCTGTGTATGTAAATGTTTCTCCAGTTACTTAAAGCTTACCAGTTCTGTCTTGTCTAGGAGTTTGAGGGGAAGGTTTTGTACTCGGCCTGTAGATAGACTTGTTGGTCCCACATGATTCTGTCAGGGGTGGAAGCGTATTAGCATTGTATAGAAAATATTTACAAAATAGTTTTAAATACATAAAACTACAAATAGTAATTATTGAATTATTACATTAGCTTATAGCTTTTATGAATGCATTAAAAAATTTTGTTTCACACAATGGAGCGACACCATTTAAAGTGTTTTCATCACCCTGAAGGCTGGTAAAAATATATTACATTAAAATCATACACAAGTACGTTACTATCTGTGTATGTAAATGTTTCTCCAGTTACTTAAAGCTTACCAGTTCTGTCTTGTCTAGGAGTTTGAGGGGAAGGTTTTGTACTCGGCCTGTAGATAGACTTGTTGGTCCCACATGATTCTGTCAGGGGTGGAAGCGTATTAGCATTGTATAGAAAATATTTACAAAATAGTTTTAAATACATAAAACTACAAATAGTAATTATTGAATTATTACATTAGCTTATAGCTTTTATGAATGCATTAAAAAATTTTGTTTCACACAATGGAGCGACACCATTTAAAGTGTTTCCATCACCCTGAAGGCTGGTAAAAATATATTACATTAAAATCATACACAAGTACGTTACTATCTGTGTATGTAAATGTTTCTCCAGTTACTTAAAGCTTACCAGTTCTGTCTTGTCTAGGAGTTTGAGGGGAAGGTTTTGTACTCGGCCTGTAGATAGACTTGTTGGTCCCACATGATTCTGTCAGGGGTGGAAGCGTATTAGCATTGTATAGAAAATATTTACAAAATAGTTTTAAATACATAAAACTACAAATAGTAATTATTGAATTATTACATTAGCTTATAGCTTTTATGAATGCATTAAAAAATTTTGTTTCACACAATGGAGCGACACCATTTAAAGTGTTTCCATCACCCTGAAGGCTGGTAAAAATATATTACATTAAAATCATACACAAGTACGTTACTATCTGTGTATGTAAATGTTTCTCCAGTTACTTAAAGCTTACCAGTTCTGTCTTGTCTAGGAGTTTGAGGGGAAGGTTTTGTACTCGGCCTGTAGATAGACTTGTTGGTCCCACATGATTCTGTCAGGGGTGGAAGCGTATTAGCATTGTATAGAAAATATTTACAAAATAGTTTTAAATACATAAAACTACAAATAGTAATTATTGAATTATTACATTAGCTTATAGCTTTTATGAATGCATTAAAAAATTTTGTTTCACACAATGGAGCGACACCATTTAAAGTGTTTCCATCACCCTGAAGGCTGGTAAAAATATATTACATTAAAATCATACACAAGTACGTTACTATCTGTGTATGTAAATGTTTCTCCAGTTACTTAAAGCTTACCAGTTCTGTCTTGTCTAGGAGTTTGAGGGGAAGGTTTTGTACTCGGCCTGTAGATAGACTTGTTGGTCCCACATGATTCTGTCAGGGGTGGAAGCGTATTAGCATTGTATAGAAAATATTTACAAAATAGTTTTAAATACATAAAACTACAAATAGTAATTATTGAATTATTACATTAGCTTATAGCTTTTATGAATGCATTAAAAAATTTTGTTTCACACAATGGAGCGACACCATTTAAAGTGTTTCCATCACCCTGAAGGCTGGTAAAAATATATTACATTAAAATCATACACAAGTACGTTACTATCTGTGTATGTAAATGTTTCTCCAGTTACTTAAAGCTTACCAGTTCTGTCTTGTCTAGGAGTTTGAGGGGAAGGTTTTGTACTCGGCCTGTAGATAGACTTGTTGGTCCCACATGATTCTGTCAGGGGTGGAAGCGTATTAGCATTGTATAGAAAATATTTACAAAATAGTTTTAAATACATAAAACTACAAATAGTAATTATTGAATTATTACATTAGCTTATAGCTTTTATGAATGCATTAAAAAATTTTGTTTCACACAATGGAGCGACACCATTTAAAGTGTTTCCATCACCCTGAAGGCTGGTAAAAATATATTACATTAAAATCATACACAAGTACGTTACTATCTGTGTATGTAAATGTTTCTCCAGTTACTTAAAGCTTACCAGTTCTGTCTTGTCTAGGAGTTTGAGGGGAAGGTTTTGTACTCGGCCTGTAGATAGACTTGTTGGTCCCACATGATTCTGTCAGGGGTGGAAGCGTATTAGCATTGTATAGAAAATATTTACAAAATAGTTTTAAATACATAAAACTACAAATAGTAATTATTGAATTATTACATTAGCTTATAGCTTTTATGAATGCATTAAAAAATTTTGTTTCACACAATGGAGCGACACCATTTAAAGTGTTTCCATCACCCTGAAGGCTGGTAAAAATATATTACATTAAAATCATACACAAGTACGTTACTATCTGTGTATGTAAATGTTTCTCCAGTTACTTAAAGCTTACCAGTTCTGTCTTGTCTAGGAGTTTGAGGGGAAGGTTTTGTACTCGGCCTGTAGATAGACTTGTTGGTCCCACATGATTCTGTCAGGGGTGGAAGCGTATTAGCATTGTATAGAAAATATTTACAAAATAGTTTTAAATACATAAAACTACAAATAGTAATTATTGAATTATTACATTAGCTTATAGCTTTTATGAATGCATTAAAAAATTTTGTTTCACACAATGGAGCGACACCATTTAAAGTGTTTCCATCACCCTGAAGGCTGGTAAAAATATATTACATTAAAATCATACACAAGTACGTTACTATCTGTGTATGTAAATGTTTCTCCAGTTACTTAAAGCTTACCAGTTCTGTCTTGTCTAGGAGTTTGAGGGGAAGGTTTTGTACTCGGCCTGTAGATAGACTTGTTGGTCCCACATGATTCTGTCAGGGGTGGAAGCGTATTAGCATTGTATAGAAAATATTTACAAAATAGTTTTAAATACATAAAACTACAAATAGTAATTATTGAATTATTACATTAGCTTATAGCTTTTATGAATGCATTAAAAAATTTTGTTTCACACAATGGAGCGACACCATTTAAAGTGTTTCCATCACCCTGAAGGCTGGTAAAAATATATTACATTAAAATCATACACAAGTACGTTACTATCTGTGTATGTAAATGTTTCTCCAGTTACTTAAAGCTTACCAGTTCTGTCTTGTCTAGGAGTTTGAGGGGAAGGTATTTTACTGGGCCTGCAGATAGACTTGCTGGTCCCACATGATTCTGTCAGGGGTGGAAGCGTATTAGCATTGTATAGAAAATATTTACCAAATAGTTTTAAATACAAAATAGTTCTGTCCAGTTCTGTCTTGTTCTGTTAAAAAGAAAACCATCATTCAAAAAGAAATAAAATGTTTTCAATTAAATTAAATTACCTGATTCCTGTATCATATTATTTTGATGTTCATCTAGAGTCAGCTTACACTCGGCAGTCTTTCGGGGCATGGAAACAGTTACTTTTCTTGGTGGTGAATCTTCACTGTCTGAAACAAAAACGTTTAATGCATTCAGAAAAGCTATTAACATATATCTATATATATATTTTAATATATTACCTAGCAAAATATATTACCTAGTAAATAAGATTATTTGTTCCATTAAGCCAATCATGTTTCATTTTTTAACAATTATTTTGAATAACTCTAAACATTCATTCCTACATACCTCCATCCACATCATTTGGTATTCTTCTGTATTTTACTGCCCTATGGTGATAACTTGTGTCTGTGTCACTTTCCATATTTGACGTTTCTTCTGCCTTTTTAAGGTGTTTTAGGGCAAGTTCCCAAGTACCTATAATAAAAATTAGAGTATATATAATTCATTATTACGAAACTTTGTATAACATCAAAACATTGAGAAATTTTTGATTTAACCATATGAATCAATGCTTGTATTTAATTACTATCAATGGAATAAATCTTGCTGATGTTGATACGTCTCCATTTCGATGGGTCTGGTATTTCTCCTCTTTTGGCTTTCGATGATTGGTTTTCACGTGGCCAATAGCCCACGTTTGATCCCTGGAAAGGGGACATATATTTGTAAATATATGTATATGTAAATGTATGTCTCATAAATCGAGGCCCCACTGTATTTCATATATTATATACATATATATCTCTAAATCTATCAACATATATCATATACACATATTTTAAATACTAATGTTTTAATTTTGCAAATAAACAATATATATATATATTGACTTACATCAGATGCACTAAACATCCATTTGATATGGATGATTGACAATTCTCCTTCTTCATCTTCCACAACGATGTATTTATTTTCAGATTCAGCCATCTACAAATTTAAACTGATTAGGGACATTTTCTGCAGCACATTATCAGTGTCTAAGAAAATAAGCAGTCACTAATTTTATATAGTACTAAACAACAATGTTAACCTTAATTCTAATATGTTATGATGGTGAACAATACTTTTTACTAAAGTTAAAAGTTTGCAATGTAAGCAAAGAGTATTCCTACAGCTTGCACAAGAATAAAAAACAATCACAAGAAACTTACTAGTCATAAATCATGTAGTATTGACAATAAGATATAAGTACTTTCTGTTTTCTTGATTAACATTCCTCTGGTTGATGTGTTAATCCTATACACTTTTTTTAAAAAGTCCTTACGTGGATTAACATTGAAGGCCCCAAATATTCTTGAATCACAAGGACTAGTAAATATTGGGCTTTGAAAAGGATATACCCTAACAATGAAGTAATTTTCTTCACTTCTTCGGCTGTGTACAGTCCTTAACACTTCACAGCAATTATATCCAGGTAACGAATATACATTGTTAGGAAATTTATGAGAAATTTTATTATCTGGAGATGTTTTATAAATCATGGTATTTTCAGCCTCCTTTATTCTTTTTGTAATTTGGACAATTGGATTTTTACTTGATCTGACCATCTTTTTCAGCTGATGCAAATAATTTTCAAATGGAAAAGCTGAACAACTGTCAAGAGTACCATGTTCCTCAGCATCTGCTGTTAGGTGAATCAAACTGTGAACATTGTAGACTAGAAAATCTTTCCCATACAGATCACCACACCTTGATACAAAATTCAGCAAAAGGTCATGAGCATATTTGCCGTATTTTAAGGACATACATGTGGGCGAAACAAGAAAACTTATACCAACACTGAGAGTAAGGAAATGATCATACATCTCTTGGGGTAGAATACCTTTCAATACAAGCTTTCCTGTGTAGAGAAGAAACTGTCTGTATTCAGTTGCCTTCCATCTGTCAATTTCTTCCAAACCTCGTGGTTTACGTGCAAAAATATTGGGCACAAAATCTTTTATGCTCACCAATCTAGCACTAATTTCAGAAATCTGGCGGCTACATAATTTAAATGTTTTTCCGTATCCAGGTGACAAGAAGTCGCTTCATAACACCAAGGCACACCTGGTGCATATAGTCAATGGGAAACGCTGCAATTAAGTCTATGTTCAAGTCACAGAATGGTGATTTACCATGATGATGTTGCGAGTTAGATTGATTACGGAAGCGTGTGTCTGTTCTAATGGTTAAATTTGTTACTTCTGGATATGTCATTTTCCCCATCCAAGTACCTTTCTGTTCACATTTGTCACAGCCATAATAACCTGAAAACAGTTTTATGGACTTCACCATAGCCTTAGCAGGTGCATCACAAATTACACATTGTAATTTTATGTTGATAGTTCTGTTACCATACTGAATCCCATGCAACAAAAGGTCATCCATATCAGATATAAAATCATATAAGAAATTTAAATCACTTGGCTTAGAACGTCCATACATGAGGACAACTGGAAAGACTTTCAAAGGTGTAATATTCATTACTGCACAGAGAACTGGCCACAAAGCATCATTTTTGCTTCTAAATATAGGAAGGCCATCAATGTTACATGACAATAATAATTGTCTCAGTCCTTTTATAGTTGCTTTTGGATATCTACTTATGTTTTTTAACAGTTCCTCTTTTAACCCAAAGTAGACATATTTCATTCCAGATTTTTGCTGAGTTTCTATGTACCTTTCAGAACTGATTAGTGTCCGAGCTGTTTATGGTAAGTAGTCAATTCCCATTTGCCTCAAAATTTTTAATAATTCATCAACAGCATTGTGTGTAACACCATTCTTGTTTACCCACTGAATTAATAAATTCTGTGGGTAAACAAGTGAATGATGATTATCATGGTCATCATTCTCCTCCTCACTTTGAGAATTAGATAATACATCATGAATATCAGTAAGATTCATGTGTAAATCATCAATTTCAGAGCCTAATCCATACTCTTGATTTGACTCGGCTTCAAAAGAACTAATGTCATTGTCTGACGACTCAATCTCTGAACTTGATGCTGCCTCAGTAAGATTAATGGGTTCACTAGTGTGTACAGCTGTATTTGGATGCATTTTGTGTATACGTTTTAGCCTTCTTGATACTTGCATCCATCTGTTGTTGTATTGGAGTCGCTTTTTTCGCTTATACTCGTACATTCTGTTAAAGAGTGTCAAATTTCTACATTAGACTACCATATTACCTATATTATTGTTAATAATGTATTGACAGATGCAATATGTATTAAAATTCTAAATATAAGTCATTCATTATATACAATGTGTGATAATTAAAGCTGGTGCATATAACATCCTTGTCAGGCACATGCAAAAGTGAACACTTCCAGAATTGGAGACATGCAGAAATGTAACATATGGAAATAGAGGCATGCCAAAACAAAGACATGCATAAATTCAAATTCTTATCGAAATAATTTCTAGTGATTATTATATAAATTATTCCATCAGTACTAGATCAAATATTCAATACCATCCTCCCATTGGAAAGAGTAATCATGTCCTGTTGGACATTAATTATATGTTGAGATATAATCTAAAAGAAAATAGGGACATTGAAATTGTTGTTAAACTCTATTTCAATAAAGGACACTATAGGGAACCTAGAACCCTGTATTACAAGTGTAAGTGATAATTTTGGAAAATTTAATTAAAGCTAATTGTGTAGGACACCTGGAGATATGGTGCCCATATCTAAAGAATCACATCAACTGGTAAAGGTATAGACTTGCCAATAAGTGGCTCCCAGGTTAGAGGCATAAAATGCCAAAACTAGATGGTAGAATAAAAAGAAGATATTGTAAAAGGTAACCAAACAAAGATGCCACAGAAATATTAGAAAATTAACTTTCGCAAGCAGCGTGGTAGACATGGTTGGAACAAGTTAGGTGAGAGGGTGGTGGAGGCCAAAACCATAATCATAATCATCTGTATCAAACCTTATTACAGGTAAAACCAGTAGGCAGTCTACTGTATTTTATCAAACCGTTATTAGTATAATAGATCTCGTAATAATTTTGCAAAAATAATGGCATTTACTATTTTTAAAAGATTATTAGCAAATTTACAGAAATGGTGCATTCGGAAGACAAAACCAATTTTTCACTTTTGACAATTGAGCACCTGCTACATCCAGATTCTAAAAAAGTTCGTAAAACCCAGGGGCCATAGACCGGCTATGAAAGAAAATTTGAGAAAACCCTGGGGCCATAGAACGGCTATTTAATCCCCTTGAACGGACCTGTGCATGGACCACTGAGGCATAAAAAAAAACACGGGCCATAGACCGGCTTGGGAAAAAGAAGTTCGTAAAACCCTGGGGCCATAGAACGGCTATTTAATCCCCTTGAACGGACATGTGCATGGACCACTGAGGCATCGAAAAAAAACATGGGCCATAGACCGGCTTGGGAAAAAAAGCTAGGTTAGGCTAGGTAAAAAAGAAAGGAGCTAGGTTAGACTATGTATGTTTAAATCTCTGATTTAAACAGAGCCAGTGTTCAGTCAAATAACTGAATTTATCAAATCTTATCCTTGTATAATATACAAGCTGATGTGAGATCCCTGTCTACAGGTGGACTGGAACTATTATCCAGTAGGCAGTCTACTGTATTTTATCAAACCGTTATTAGTATAATAGATCTCGTAATAATTTTGCAAAAATAATGGCATTTACTATTTTTAAAAGATTATTAGCAAATTTACAGAAATGGTGCATTCGGAAGACAAAACCAATTTTTCACTTTTGACAATTGAGCACCTGCTACATCCAGATTCTAAAAAAGTTCGTAAAACCCAGGGGCCATAGACCGGCTATGAAAGAAAATTTGAGAAAACCCTGGGGCCATAGAACGGCTATTTAATCCCCTTGAACGGACCTGTGCATGGACCACTGAGGCATAAAAAAAAACACGGGCCATAGACCGGCTTGGGAAAAAGAAGTTCGTAAAACCCTGGGGCCATAGAACGGCTATTTAATCCCCTTGAACGGACATGTGCATGGACCACTGAGGCATCGAAAAAAAACATGGGCCATAGACCGGCTTGGGAAAAAAAGCTAGGTTAGGCTAGGTAAAAAAGAAAGGAGCTAGGTTAGACTATGTATGTTTAAATCTCTGATTTAAACAGAGCCAGTGTTCAGTCAAATAACTGAATTTATCAAATCTTATCCTTGTATAATATACAAGCTGATGTGAGATCCCTGTCTACAGGTGGACTGGAACTATTATCCAGTAGGCAGTCTACTGTATTTTATCAAACTGTTATTAGTATAATAGATCTCGTAATAATTTTGCAAAAATAATGGCATTTACTATTTTTAAAAGATTATTAGCAAATTTACAGAAATGGTGCATTCGGAAGACAAAACCAATTTTTCACTTTTGACAATTGAGCACCTGCTACATCCAGATTCTAAAAAAGTTCGTAAAACCCAGGGGCCATAGACCGGCTATGAAAGAAAATTTGAGAAAACCCTGGGGCCATAGAACGGCTATTTAATCCCCTTGAACGGACCTGTGCATGGACCACTGAGGCATAAAAAAAAACACGGGCCATAGACCGGCTTGGGAAAAAGAAGTTCGTAAAACCCTGGGGCCATAGAACGGCTATTTAATCCCCTTGAACGGACATGTGCATGGACCACTGAGGCATCGAAAAAAAACATGGGCCATAGACCGGCTTGGGAAAAAAAGCTAGGTTAGGCTAGGTAAAAAAGAAAGGAGCTAGGTTAGACTATGTATGTTTAAATCTCTGATTTAAACAGAGCCAGTGTTCAGTCAAATAACTGAATTTATCAAATCTTATCCTTGTATAATATACAAGCTGATGTGAGATCCCTGTCTACAGGTGGACTGGAACTATTATCCAGTAGGCAGTCTACTGTATTTTATCAAACCGTTATTAGTATAATAGATCTCGTAATAATTTTGCAAAAATAATGGCATTTACTATTTTTAAAAGATTATTAGCAAATTTACAGAAATGGTGCATTCGGAAGACAAAACCAATTTTTCACTTTTGACAATTGAGCACCTGCTACATCCAGATTCTAAAAAAGTTCGTAAAACCCAGGGGCCATAGACCGGCTATGAAAGAAAATTTGAGAAAACCCTGGGGCCATAGAACGGCTATTTAATCCCCTTGAACGGACCTGTGCATGGACCACTGAGGCATAAAAAAAAACACGGGCCATAGACCGGCTTGGGAAAAAGAAGTTCGTAAAACCCTGGGGCCATAGAACGGCTATTTAATCCCCTTGAACGGACATGTGCATGGACCACTGAGGCATCGAAAAAAAACATGGGCCATAGACCGGCTTGGGAAAAAAGCTAGGTTAGGCTAGGTAAAAAAGAAAGGAGCTAGGTTAAACTATGTATGTTTAAATCTCTGATTTAAACAGAGCCAGTGTTCAGTCAAATAACTGAATTTATCAAATCTTATCCTTGTATAATATACAAGCTGATGTGAGATCCCTGTCTACAGGTGGACTGGAACTATTATCCAGTAGGCAGTCTACTGTATTTTATCAAACCGTTATTAGTATAATAGATCTCGTAATAATTTTGCAAAAATAATGGCATTTACTATTTTTAAAAGATTATTAGCAAATTTACAGAAATGGTGCATTCGGAAGACAAAACCAATTTTTCACTTTTGACAATTGAGCACCTGCTACATCCAGATTCTAAAAAAGTTCGTAAAACCCAGGGGCCATAGACCGGCTATGAAAGAAAATTTGAGAAAACCCTGGGGCCATAGAACGGCTATTTAATCCCCTTGAACGGACCTGTGCATGGACCACTGAGGCATAAAAAAAAACACGGGCCATAGACCGGCTTGGGAAAAAGAAGTTCGTAAAACCCTGGGGCCATAGAACGGCTATTTAATCCCCTTGAACGGACATGTGCATGGACCACTGAGGCATCGAAAAAAAACATGGGCCATAGACCGGCTTGGGAAAAAAAGCTAGGTTAGGCTAGGTAAAAAAGAAAGGAGCTAGGTTAGACTATGTATGTTTAAATCTCTGATTTAAACAGAGCCAGTGTTCAGTCAAATAACTGAATTTATCAAATCTTATCCTTGTATAATATACAAGCTGATGTGAGATCCCTGTCTACAGGTGGACTGGAACTTCTATCAACTAATCCATACATCAAACCTGTCCCTTACAGCCCACAATCTATCATTAGGAAAACCATGTGAGAAATCTTTAAGGAATTCTGATAAAGAAAGAGATCTAGGGGTGGTTCTAAATAGAAAACTATCACCTGAGGACCACATAAAGAACATTGTGTGAGGAGCCTATGCCATGCATTCCAACTTCAACAGCATGTTGTGGGGTGCCGATATTGTGTGCCATCACATGTAAACCAATCAAGCCCACAAATACGTCAACATGGACCAGCATTACACCGTCTAACATACTCTGTCAGATGTAACAACTAAATTTGTGAATTCAAGACCTAATCTATTGCATAACACAGTGTTAGTACGAGAAAAACATTACTTACATTCGAAGCTGTGTTTTAAAATGGCGCGGACCTTGGTCTACTGACGCTCCACACTGTGTGTTCGTTTGCGTATGATGAACGTGTGACAATTTACTACAACAATTATTTAATTATTCTTATTCTTTATTTTACTATTTTTAGGGTACATGAAATTTCCAAATTATTTGCACACAATAATATAATTGCATTGTCATAACCTTTATATATTACGGAAAATACGATGACATGAACGAAGTCAAAGTGAAGTTGAAGTCAAAGTCATTCGCCGAACGTATTAGTCATTTTTTTTCTCCCAAACGATAAGGAATAACAAATCCACAGAGCATATAAGTGTAGAGTAAAGTCAATTTTATTCAGGAAAGTACATACATAGTTGATTTACAAACATAATGTTGGATTTATAGATAGAGCTAGTGCATACAATACCTAAAGCCAATATAGTAGGCATATAGCATTTCAGGCAACCGGGCAGTATATATGGACCCCTTACTCAAATCTCTGAATATGTTAGATATTAAGTCCCTGCACATACTCTCATGTGTATTTTATATATATAAAACGCTGCACTGTAATGTCAATCCTGACCCTAAAAGCTTCCTAGAAGGTTGTAACAGATCCCATGAGCACCACACCAGAAACAAATACCTGTAGGTGTGTACTGATGGTGCCTTATAGTGTGTACTCGTACCTTATGGTGTGTACTGGGGCCTTATGGTGTATACTGGTGGGAATGGGAACTGTAATGTCAATCCTGACCCTAAAAGCTTCCTAGAAGGTTGTAACAGATCCCATGAGCACCACACCAGAAACAAATACCTGTAGGTGTGTACTGATGGTGCCTTATAGTGTGTACTCGTACCTTATGGTGTGTACTGGGGCCTTATGGTGTATACTGGTGGGAGTGTGGGAACTGGGCGAAGCATTAGCCGTGATTTCAGCAGGGACGACACTGGTGTGATGCAGGGCTTTGAATGTTTATACTGATTTCACATTCCTGACATTATTTCTGGAGCTACGTATTTCATTTTTATAGCAATGTGTTCGCAATAGAAAGTTCTATAAGAACATGGGTAGAGTTGGCCAACACAGCGTCAAATAAATTTGCGGCGAATAAAATCTTACGCGTGTTTGTACCCGTGAGCGTCAAAAGTTTTTACTTTGCTCATGTTTTTCAAGTTTATACTTGTTTCACACCGTTTTTTTTTGTATAGTGTTCGGAATAAAATTCCCTACACAGACATATGCATATCAAATACAATTCCTTGGAATTCACAGCTGTAGAGATGACGGAAAACACACAACCGGAACCCGCTCTTGACACTCCAACTCACACCCGCAACACCCACAAAAAAAGTTTCTCTTGTTTCATGTATACTTACTTTAGTTTTCGTGCTACAGTTCTCATTTAGGTATCAAAATATTCCTAAGAAAATAGACTACAATACTGAAACAATCTAAGACAATTATGTGTACTTACCAAAGCAAAGACGATTGTAGTAAAATAAGTTGAGCATTTTATCTCCACTCCACCTCCTTCAGGTACTGATTCCTGAAGTTGCTCAACAGATGTTCCTAGGTGGAGTGAAGCTGATGTAGGTGGTTATTTCTTGTCCACCCAATACACCCTTTTCCTGTGATAAGTGGTGTAACAAGGTATGACGCAAAGTGGAACATCGCATGTCTTGCACGCTATACCAGTTTCCTTCCTGATACCCGACTTTGAACACACTTCACACCTGCGACGTTTGGGGATTTTTACCAGCTCATGTTTCAATTTATAGTTCAGGCGAGTCTCTGCTATAACAACACGTCGCTGTTGTCTCTTGGGTGGCAATAAACTACTGTCTGAATCGTCGCTCTCACTATTGTTTTCAAACACTAATGTGGAATATGAATTATCTTCATCAGATTCAGCTTCAGCACTAGGTGTAGACGTGAAGAGAGGGCGCCTCACACCCGACGGGCCAGGTGTTGACGGGTCAGCAGCAGGATACACAGGACCAGTGTCATGATTTATGTCTGGAGCATGAACTAGATGTGGAGATGGTGTAGTTGTTGCAGGCCACTCTGCCTTGTCAAATTTCAATAAAGACCAAATAGCAACTTCATGGAACTAGAGCAGAGTTAGTTTCCTTCGATCATCTGTGTTGGCCTTGTACAATGCATGTACAATGCATTGAGTAAAGACCAAATAGCAACTTCATGGAACTAGAGCAGAGTTAGTTTCCTTCGATCATCTGTGTTGGCCTTGTACAATGCAACCACAAGTTGACATTGAATGTGAATTAACAATGAGACAAGTAAGATTTATACTAATACATTTATACTAACTCTGTTGAGCGTTGACCATTTATACATCAAATCTGTTGATGTGAGCACTTTAGTTTAGTCTGCCGTTTAAAGAAAAAAAGAGCATATCAATGGTATATCACAGAAAACGAATTTATCATAAACTCATGTATTTGTCTTATCATATTGAACTGCATTCATATTTTTAATATATAACAATATGAATATACAAATTTCTGTAAATCCCCTACCTTGTTGGAATCTGTGGAAATGAATGAGCAAATGTGCTGGCTGAAGGCGCTGAAGGAAACCACATTGGTTTCATTTTGGATACAAATGTCCATGGAAATTCAAAATGGAAACTAATTATATAGTTGAACCTGCAGAGACGAGTTTAAGAATCTGTGTTGAGAGTGATGGACACAGCCTTCACAATTATACTTCAGAGAATGTAAACATCTAAGAGTCATTAGAAATATGTGTAGAATAATAAACCCTACATTGTTTGAGTTAGGGAAAACACCATTTGTGATATATAGATACTATAGCTGTTCCTAAAGATTCACCCTTTTTTGCACCAGCAAGATAACATATAAGATTTTAAGAGTTGACGAATGTTAATATTCTTGTTTGATAAACTGTGAACTTGAGACATAGTTAATAAGAACATATTAACACAACAAAATGTTTTCATAATCTTTAACACCACTTTCCAGCAACTTATATAATTTATATAAATTATTTTAGAGAATAATACATAAATTATATATTTAAACATGATATAGTGTTTAGTGGAATGTATAAGGAGTCAAATTGTGTTAAAAAGAGCAATTTTTAGAAAATTTGGAAAAATACTTTTTTCTGTTCAAATTATAACTAAATGGATTTTAAAGGTTTCACTCAGCCAATATATATCATTCACAATTTATTAATGAATTTTACAAAAAAAACACCATAAATTTTATATTTAAACATGTAGAAACTATTTGTTTTACATTTGGAAGAAAATAATTGTAGAAAAACAATTTATAATTAAACCTTTGTGTTTGGATTTTTTGAGTAAAAGTTTCTCAAAGGCTTTCCTGCACCATTCTCAATGCAAATCATTCCCACACCTATGGCAAGAGATAGGCGAACGTTGTGTAGATGATTTGTGTTTGCTGGGAATGCACCAGTACACACCATAAGGCACCAGTACACACCATAATGCACCAGTACACATCATATGGCACCAGTACACACCATAAGACACCAGAACACACACCATAAGGCACCAGTACACACCATAATGCACCAGTACACACCATAATGCACCAGTACACATCATATGGCACCAGTACACACCATAAGGCACCAGGACACACACCATAAGGCACCAGTACACACCATAATGCACCAGTACACACCATAATGCACCAGTACACACCATAATGCACCAGTACACACCATAAGGCACCAGTACACAATAAGGCACCAGTACACACAATAATGCACCAGTACACACCATAAGGCACCAGTACACTCCATACGGCACCAGTACGCACCATAAGGCACTAGAACACACCATAAGGCACCAGTACACACCATAAAGCACCAGTATACACCATAAGACCCCAGTACACACCATAAGGTACGAGTACACACTATAAGGCACCAGTACACACCTACAGGTATTTGTTTCTGGTGTGGTGCTCATGGGATCTGTTACAACCTTCTAGGAAGCTTTTAGGGTCAGGATTGACATTACAGTGCAGCGTTTTATATATATAAAATACACATGAGAGTATGTGCAGGGACTTAATATCTAACATATTCAGAGATTTGAGTAAGGGGTCCATATATACTGCCCGGTTGCCTGAAATGCTATATGCCTACTATATTGGCTTTAGGTATTGTATGCACTAGCTCTATCTATAAATCCAACATTATGTTTGTAAATCAACTATGTATGTACTTTCCTGAATAAAATTGACTTTACTCTACACTTATATGCTCTGTGGATTTGTTATCCCCTATCGTTTGGGAGAAAAAAAATGACTAATACGTTCGGCGAATGACTTTGACTTCAACTTCACTTTGACTTCGTTCATGTCATCGTATTTTCCGTAATATATAAAGGTTATGACAATGCAATTATATTATTGTGTGCAAATAAGTTGGAAATTTCATGTACCCTAAAATAGTAAAATAAAGAATAAGAATAATTAAATAATTGTTGTAGTAAATTGTCACACGTTCATCATACGCAAACGAACACACAGTGTGGAGCGTCAGTACAACAAGACCGCCGCCATTTTAAAACACGGCTTCGAATGTAAGTAATGTTTTTCTCGTACTAACACTGTGTTATGCAATAGATTAGGTCTTGAATTCACAAATTTAGTTGTTACATCTGACAGAGTATGTTAGACGGTGTAATGCTGGTCCATGTTGACGTATTTGTGGGCTTGGTTGGTTTACATGCGATGGCACACAATATCGGCACCCCACAACATGCTGCTGAAGTTGGAATGCATGGCATAGGCTCCTCACACAATGTTCTTTATGTGGTCCTCAGGTGATAGTTTTCTATTTAGAACCACTCCTAGATCTCTTTCTTTATCAGAATTCCTTAAAGATTTCTCACATGGTTTTCCTAATGATAGATTGTGGGCTGTAAGGGACAGGTGGGATGTATGGATTAGTTGATAATAGTTCCAGTCCACCTGTAGACAGGGATCTCACATCAGCTTGTATATTATACAAGGATAAGATTTGATAAATTCAGTTATTTGACTGAACACTGGCTCTGTTTAAATCAGAGATTTAAACATACATAGTCTAACCTAGCTCCATAACTAACAGCCATTAGCCATCCATGCACAGCCATCAGCCGGGCCATAGACCGGCTATTTTGCTTTTTTCCCAAGCCGGTCTATGTTTTTTTTCGATGCCTCAGTGGCCCATGCACAGGTCCGTTCAAGGGGATTAAATAGCCGTTCTATGGCCCCAGGGTTTGTATTTTATCAAACCCTTATTAGAATAATAGATCTCGTAATAATTTTGCAAAAATAGTGGCATTTACTATTTTAAAAAGCTCGGGTGCAGGGGGGGGGGTTGTGTAAAAGCCTGGTTTGTGCCTCGGAGAGGCTATGGGATCCAGTAAGATCGTCCTTCCTTTCCTCCCTAGAATCTGGATGTAGCAGGTGCTCAATTGTCAAAAGTGAAAAATTGGGTTTGTCTTCCGAATGCACCATATCTGTAAATTTGTTAATAATCTTTTAAAAATAGTAAATGCCATTTTTTTTGCAAAATTATTACGAGATCTATTATTCTAATAAGGGTTTGATAAAATACAGTAGACTGCCTACTGGATAATAGTTCCAGTCCACCTGTAGACAGGGATCTCACATCAGCTTGTATATTATACAAGGATAAGATTTGATAAATTCAGTTATTTGACTGAACACTGGCTCTGTTTAAATCAGAGATTTAAACATACATAGTCTAACCTAGCTCCATAACTAACTGCCATTAGCCGGCTCTGTTTTAATCAGAGATTTAAACATACATAGTCTAACCTAGCTCCATAACTAACAGCCATTAGCCATCCATGCACAGCCATCAGCCGGGCCATAGACCGGCTATTTTGCTTTTTTCCCAAGCCGGTCTATGTTTTTTTTTGATGCCTCAGTGGCCCATGCACAGGTCCGTTCAAGGGGATTAAATAGCCGTTCTATGGCCCCAGGGTTTGTATTTTATCAAACCCTTATTAGAATAATAGATCTCGTAATAATTTTGCAAAAATAGTGGCATTTACTATTTTAAAAAGCTCGGGTGCAGGGGGGGGGGGGGTTGTGTAAAAGCCTGGTTTGTGCCTCGGAGATGCTATGGGATCCAGTAAGATCGTCCTTCCTTTCCTCCCTAGAATCTGGATGTAGCAGGTGCTCAATTGTCAAAGTGAAAAATTGGGTTTGTCTTCCGAATGCACCATATCAGTAAATTTTTTAATAATCTTTTAAAAATAGTAAATGCCACTATTTTTGCAAAATTATTACGAGATCTATTATTCTAATAAGGGTTTGATAAAATACAGTAGACTGCCTACTGGTTTTACCTGTAATAAGGTTTGATACAGATGATTATCCGTTCAAGGGGATTAAATAGTCGTTCTATGGCCCCAGGGTTTTCTCAAATTTTCTTTCATAGCCGGTCTATGGCCCCTGGGTTTTACGAACTTTTTTTTCCCAAGCCGGTCTATGGCCCCTGGGTTTTACGAACTTTTTTTCCCCAAGCCGGTCTATGGCGTGTATGTTAAATAAACCAAATTTTTCACTTTTGACAATTGAGCACCTGCTACATCCAGATTCTACGGAGGAAAGGAATATAATATAATATCTAATATATCTATCTGTGTGAAATAGATTAAATCCATTTATTTGATATTCAGCTAATAGTTCTGTATTTTCTACATTCATCCATGTTTTGGTAAGTGCAATAATATGTATTGTTTCATTGCAGATTAGAGATTCAAGATAGTTCTAGATTTCCGAAGTACTGAAACGCGCGCCATACAGGCTTGGTGGATCTAGGTGCAAGGTAAAATTATTTACATTTACTTGTTTTGTATTTATATGCATATATGCATTTATATGCATTATTCTATAGAATAATAGATCTCGTAATAATTTTGCAAAAATAGTGGCATTTACTATTTTTAAAAGATTATTAAAAAATTTACTGATATGGTGCATTCGGAAGACAAACCCAATTTTTCACTTTTGACAATTGAGCACCTGCTACATCCAGATTCTAGGGAGGAAAGGAATATAATATAATATCTAATATATCTATCTGTGTGAAATAGATTAAATCCATTTATTTGATATTCAGCTAATAGTTCTGTATTTTCTACATTCATCCATGTTTTGGTAAGTGCAATAATATGTATTGTTTCATTGCAGATTAGAGATTCTAGCTAGTTCTAGATTTCCGAAGTACTGAAACGCGCGCCGTACAGGCTTGGTGGATCTAGGTGCAAGGTAAAATTATTTACATTTACTTGTTTATATATATATATATATATATATATATATATATATATATATATATATATATATATATATATATATATATATATATATATATATATATATATATATATATTATATATGTGTGTATATGTATATAAATTTGTGTGTAAATCACGGAAATTAACTTGAGGAAACTGGCAACCAAAAACCAGTAGGCAGTCT
This sequence comes from Procambarus clarkii, assembly GCF_040958095.1. NCBI lineage: Eukaryota > Metazoa > Arthropoda > Malacostraca > Decapoda > Cambaridae > Procambarus > Procambarus clarkii. The sequence continues at coordinate 20,273,152 of NC_091238.1, forward strand.
ACTGTATTTTATCAAACCCTTATTAGAATAATAGATCTTGTAAAAATTTACCGATATGGTGCATTCGGAAGACGAACCAAATTTTTTCACTTTTGACAATTGAGCACCTGGGCTATGGGATCCAGTAAGTTCAGTAGAACTTCGGTTTCAACCCTTTTACCCTGTTGTAGCTCAGTCAATTAAGGCAGTGTCTGGGATGCTCCCGGACGCAGGTTCGAATCCTCGTCACGGCCCTTGTGGATTTGTTCATTTGATGCATCACGTTATTGTGATCTGTGTGTGTAATTCTTCACTTGCTACAGCAACAGGAATGTGTGTGTATGTATTTGTGTTGTTGAATATGACCGAAAGTGTAAGATTAATGATTCTAACACAAATCGTCTGAATATTTGTTTTTCTTCACTGTCGAGAGTAGTTAAAAAAATTTACTCGAGTTTATTTTCACACTTTATTTATGGTCCTTAAGTCCCTCTCCTTAATGCTGCTGCTGTTTCTCGCATCTTTGCATCGCTTGTATGTTTGGGGGTTTGGCCTCTTGCTATATATTGATTCCATTTGTGTGTGTTTGGGTCTCAGGCCCTCTCGCAATTTCTGTTGAACAAACCCCTTTTCCTAGTTCTGCATCTCTCCTTTGGTACAAATTTTGTTGTGCTTTTATCATATATTTCACAAAACTTGACATACATTTCATTTACTTCATGTCCTATCAGCAAGTGTTTGTCAAATTCTTTAAGGAAAGTTTATCATCCTGATTGCAGATCTCTAGCGCTATTATGTCAACTTCTTGTGGATTCGCAATCATTATTTAATTTACCTTTAGGTGTTCTTTCACCAGCACAGCAACTCTGTACCTCTCCCAACCAGTTTAAGATAAAAACTAAGTACTAACTAATTAACTCAATGTAACCTACCTTACCCCCAAAATGTCAACCCATGTCTTGTATTTTAAACAATGCTGTTTTGTTGACCAAATTGTATTTTTGTTTTTTTCTGCAATGTTTCCCCACCACTCTACCACCACATTGAGTTTAGTAGCTCTGTGCACGTCAGGTGCTGTTTAATATATAGACCTACTCCTCCATTTGACCTAGTTTCTCTATCACATCTATATCACTTTGTGCTTTAGGCCTGGTGGAGCTTGGTCCACCAGGCTGTTGTTTGGAGTGGCCCGCAGATCCACATACAGTCTGCATATGATATACAGTCTGTTGATCAATTGAACTACAGTAGTTAGTTTTTATCATCCGAATGCACCAATATGTGTTCATTCTTCCCAGATGAAGGAACTAGGTAATATTCATCATCTGAATGCACCATCTGAAGCTTTAACACACTCATGATACACGAGAGGTTTAAAAAACTTTTAAAACTTTTTGACCTATGTATTTAAAAGCAATTCTAAAGTTAAAAAGTGTAGCATAGGCCCCTCGCAGAATGTTCTTAATATGATCCTCAGGTTATAGTTTTCTATCTAAAACCACCCCTAGATCTCTTTCTTGATCAGAATTCTTTATAGATCTCTGTGGCTCGATCATAGAAACTGAGTAAATTCGTTACACTGGACCTTCCAGATCGAATACCATGCTGACAGTCTGATATATGATTCAGTACGTCTGCATCTGAAATTGAGCAATACCGGATTTATTATTTGGTTTTATAAATTTTATACTTATAATCTTAACTTATTTCAGAGACCACGAGTAATCTGGGCTTCGAACTCAACAGAAAAGCCTTCCGTAGACCTGCTTCTTTGCTACATAATAGACAAAATTTAGTAAGTATTGATTTATTATGTGTTTGTTTATTTATTTATTTTTTCTTTATATACAAGAAGGTACATTGGGGGAGAGTTCAATGACTTGAAGTTATACATTCTTGTAAAGCAACTAGCACTCATAGCGTTTCGGGCAGATCTAAGTATAGACCAAGGATCTTACCATCTTTTTTATTTCTGATGTTAACATTGTGTAACTGTAGATGAATTGCATTTGTTGATTTGCTCCCAAGTAAGATGTTGTAGGTCCTTTCTATGTTTAGTGGGAGTTTGTTGGTTGACATTAATAAGTGGATTTTTTTTTAATTTATTGTTTACATCATTATTTAATATGAGTGGGTTGGAGTCTGAGTAGATGAGGTTAGTGTCATCATTATCTCATATCTCAGTGATTTTGTCGTAATGGTCAAGTAGCTGTACTGTACAAGTAGAGAACATGAGAGATAGCTGTAAGAGGTATTTCAATATCTTCCTGCTCTAAATCCATGTTGGCCTGGATTGTGGAGGTCATTGGTCTCTATAAAACTAGTAACCTGATTCCTGATCACTCTCAAATAATTTTATTATGTGGGATGTTAGTGCAACTGGTCTGTAATTCTTTGCCAATGCTTGTGTTGTGTTGTGTTGTTTTGGTAGTGATGTGCAATGTGTTGTTTTGGTAGTGATTCGTCCAGTTCTGGTAGTAGTGCGGTTGTTGTGTGGTGTAGTACTTGTGTGCTTGTTAATGACTTGTATTCCAGTCTTGTGGGTATCTCCTTTCCCCTACGGGCCAACTGCTTTGTTCTTACCTAGCATTTGGCTTTGTTTGGGTATGAATGTTTGTGTGCCGTATATTTTGCAAAATTTGCCATATATCTCATTATTTACTCCTCTGCCTAGCAACAAGTCTGCCTAATTATACTCATTAACTGTTTTTCAAAGTT